>NW_026925680.1:0-25844 GCF_032062105.1 Saccostrea cuccullata
CTTCCTGGGCACTTTTTTGTCCGCGAATGATCTCGTAAACTACATATCCGACTAAGGTGAAATGTTTTTAGGGTCAGTAGACATGTTATGTAGATTTGCGGAACGAAGGTCATTTTGCGCACACGTGCTTGCAAGAGCGCGCACGTGCAACACGAGAAATGATCAATATAATGAATATAAGCGTAACTTTTTACATTTTTGATGAAATGCTTTGAAGCTCATAATATTAGGATATATTAGTAACATAAACAATATGACATGGTCAAAATAGCAAGATCTCATGCGCATGCACGTGCGCTTCGCTCTGATTGGCTGAAACTATAGTCTCAATATCTTTCTTGTTTTTTGAAAAAATCCTTCGAAATTTTGAACTTTGCCATGCATTAGGATATTCTACAATATGATATATAGCAATTTTCATGAAAACACGTGCATGCACGTGCGCTGCAATCTGATTGGTTAAAACTTTAAATAGCTATAACTCTCTTGATTATCAACCAAACAGGATGGAATTTGGATCATTACCGTCTTCCTTGGAAGACGGTATTGTATAGTTGAAGTTTTTTACAGTCTTCGGACTATGCACTTCCTCTCTTTTGTGATTGGTAGAAAATGCATGATGAGAAAATTTTCAGTTATTTCATTGGTTGAAATGCTGTTCAAAGCAAGGGAGATAATTTTCTGATGATCTAATTTTCGTACGACTTAACAATTTTGCAAGATTTCCAATCTTAAAAAAATGACAAAACGAACAACAAAATCAGCAGTAATTAATTCCTAATAACATAATTTTTTGTATAGCAATAAATAAAAAGATCTCTTTAATTTCATTATACATAAAATTTGATTTTTATTGCTCGCAGGCTTTACAATTTGTTACTATTCTTTTCCCCTTTCTTGTTTGAAGAAGGGAATGGAATTAGCCGAGGTTTGCCGAAAGCTCTCGGCCAGTCAAAGTTTACGGAGATGACCGAGCGACAACCGTGGTAGGGCTAATGCCAGTAAAAAGCTAATGTAGAAATACAAAATCAAGAAATTCAAAAGAATTATACGGCCTGATAGGTGTAGATCAGTTTAATGTTTAAGATTGTTGCTTAAGACGGAAAGCTTTTTTAAAAAGCTCTACTTGTAGATAGATATAATCAAATTCTACAAGAAGGTATGGTCACCATGCACATGCATACACGTGTGTGTATGTGTGCTGCAATCTGATTGGCTTAAACTTTAAACAGCTATAACTCCCTTGGTTTTCAACCAAACGGGATGGGATTTAGAACATAGATAGATGTAATGGACTTCTACAAGAAGGTATGTTCACCATGTTCATGCACGTGAAATGAGTAAAATAAAAAAAACCTCTTGAATGAGCGTATTTTTTAATACTTTTAGATTAAATACTTTAATATTTGGTATATTAAATTATATAGATTGTGTAGACAAGATGATATGGTCATAACTTACATACATTCAGATGTTCACGCGTGCAACGCTAAAATTTGAATGAACTTGGTACACTTCTGGGTAAACGTTGTTAAATTCTCAAATGCATAGCGCTTTTTTCTTATTTAATGAAGCTTACAGGGAATATGGCACCGAAAGGGAGTTGGGGAGCGTTTGGGGAACATCTGTAAGGGTCCCCGTTACAATTAGCACTAGTTTATCTTTAGAGTTAATGTTTTAGAAAGTTTATCAATAAATTCATTTACAACCAAAATAGGTCCAAAAATATATACCAATCAAGACATTGAAAACTCTATATTTTGCTTCAGAATTCATGATTTGAAATATATGCTAAGAAAATTCATACAAAATAGTCGAAAATACACTCATTTACCTGTTAAAAATCAGTTTGTCTTTTTTCCACAAAAATATTGTGGCTATGGTTTACATTGACTCTAGACGAGTGGGGAAACTCTACTCTGAATAGGAAAGAGGGGGGAAATTTTGCTCTAGTGTGAAATTTCCGTCGGGGGGGGGTTTACTGTAGAGTACGATTTCCGGGGGGAAAAGCTGGATGTGGGGGAAATCCTTCTCTACAACACCGGTACATGATTTTTCAAAAAATATTCCATATCTTCTATCTATCTTATTCTTTACTCATCATCATAATAATAGTAAATAACAAAAATATACTGCATATGAACATTATTTACAAAACACGCTTATGATTTTGTCAATGAATTCTGATTTAAGATTTTTAAAAATAAGAAGAATTCAACACACGAAGAAGACAAATGTATTTATACTCGTCAATCAACATTAAACAATGACTTTCGTTATATTTTCCTTTTCAGTCCCCGGAAAATATGTCGCAATTAAAAAGAATAATTATTTATTTACTCCATAATTTCTTGTTTGTGGATTATCGTATCAATTAAATCGCTGGTTTCCGAACAATATTTTAAGCTAAACTGATGAAACAGATTTTGAATCAGCTGTTCTTTCAATAAAACACCAAGCTTGATATGTCTGCGGTGGTATCTCTTCCAATTATTAAATGAGGTATTTATTACTCTTTAAAAGTTGTATTCCACCATAAATCAAAGCTATTGATTACTCCTATATAAATTCTGGAAGCTAATCAAAAGAAATTGATCAACTAGAACCACCAGATCAAGTCTAACGGTACCTAAAATAACAATCCTTCGACGGTTAATCGGTTAGCCGGGTACTCGTTGACAAAACTAGTTTCAAGTAATTCTCAATTCTTTAAAAGATATGAAATGTGATACATCCATTTTTTTCATTTATTTAATTTTTTCAGTAGTATTTGGAATAACCCATTTACTTAGTAATTCGTAAATTATATAAAAATATGCAATTATTATGAGTTTTATAGATATATACCTATGGCTGTCCCACTGATATATTTATGCTGTTTTCTTGAAAATGTATGACTTTCAACGCTATTACTGAGGCCCGTTTAGTAGGATACACCCGAAATTTTATGAACATATGTTAATCTCTGATATTTATATATCCATAAGTTCTCCAACGTAATGAATTCTGACACATTTTTTGGGGGGGTTATGTCATACATACAATGTATACGTCGACCTATTTTTATTAAAAATCGCTTTAATTATGACTATATTTTAATAAGATGTTGCCAATTGCTGTAGGTCAATGATACATTGCTCTAAGACTCAATGAACATTTAGAAATAATTTGCAATCTTGTATGAAATCAGAAAAAAGTCTCAGAAGGCACAAAAACTAATCATGTCTTCAAATGGGATCAACAATCTTCAAAATATCAGTCAAGAAAGGAAACCCCTGCAGTCAATTCTTTGCAATAAAGGGACAATTTGCAATATCCTAAGCATTCAAACACATCAAAATCACTGAATCAAATACTCAATAGAATTTGATCGATGTTACTAATCAATAGGAATAAAAAGAAGTTGAAAAAATCTACCTGCTTCAAAAATATCAAAATGGTACACCGAATAAAACATTTTCTTTGTGTTGTCTTCGTTTTGCAGGTAAACTTTGCAAAAGATTTTAATTTTGCGTGCAACGCCTTGTTCTACAAGGCTTTCATATGTAATGGAAATGCAAAGAGTTCTTCATTTCATTTTAATCCTATGATCGCTCCAACTCCTACAAATTGTTCTGTCGAATGCCTTAAAGAAAGAAATCCCATCTGCGTTGGATTTTTGTTCAGTACAAAAAGAGCATCCTGCAATTTGTTGAACACATTTTTAACAGAAAATGATAAAGCTGCGTTAGACGTCCTCGGTGAAGATTGGGAATACTTTAGCATTGAAGGTAAGCTGAAAACACCTGGCAACATCAATTTATTTATGAACGCCATGTAAGATTTGGATAATCTGTTATACTGTAAAGGTCATCTGCATTTTTCTTCTACAAACCAAATTTGTCAGTATCAGCACCAATAAAGCTAAACCTGTCTGGTTTCCTTTCCTGCTTTTCTTCGTCTTTTACAGAAAAAGACAAAGGCAATCAGACATACACATATACTGTAAAAAACACATATTTTCGAGGTTTGAGGAAAAAAATCGGTTTGTGGCAATTCGATTTCGTGGCAGGAGAATGTTTAGTAGTAATGCATATGATCCCAACTTTGATGCCATGGCGCGATCTTCATTCAGCCACAACTGATCCTAAGTCTATGTTTGATTATGAACAAAATATTTACATTTCCAATGTCTTTGTCCGAGATAAAATTACCAAATGTAAATGTAATTTATTTCCCCATCAATGTATCTAAAAAACCATGTGCAGGGCGGGACAAACAGCTAAGACAGAAGCAGGGTTTGGAGCACGTGGATTGTTGGAATCAAAGCATGTAAATATAAGGAATAACCGTCAGATTGTTGAATTTCATGAAGACGATCAATCTATTGGCTTGCGTGATAATTTTATGCATAAACGCAAGCAAATTGATTGATCACTTCATGAAATTGAAAAATAAGACAGTTATTCATTAATTAAATCGTTTTATGTGGTATATCTATAATTATTCTTTAAGCTCACTTTTTTCTCTCTCCTTTTATTATATTTTTTTTTAATATTTGATACTTTAGGTAATTTTTTTAATATCAGTATGGATTAAATGTATCAGATTCATGTTAAAATTGCGTATAAAAAGATCGAGGGGGGAAATGAAAACTGTTTTTCCACCTATAACAATATTCAATGATTGATTGATTGTATACTGTTTAACGTCCCTCTCCAGAATATTTCACTGATATGGAGACGTCACCATTGCTGGTGAAGGGCTGCAAATTTAGACCTATGCTCGGCACTTACGGCCTTTGAGCAGGGAGGGATCTTTATCATGCCACACCTGCTGTGACACGGGGCCTCGGTTTATACGGTCTCATCCGAAGGACCGTCCCATTTAGTCGCCTTTTACGACAAGCAAGGGGTACTGAGGACCTATTCTAACCCGGACCCCCACGGGATCAGTATTCAATAATCCAGAAGTGAAAAAAAAACCAATTAGATTACATGTGCAGTACGTACTGGTGCCTGCTGACAAAACAGCTAACAACATTGTCTTTGTTTGTAAGGCTCACTATATAAATTGTATTGTAGAAGAACTCGGATTTAATTCTACAAGTAGTAATCCGACTTATACTCATAGTTTTCTATATAAGAAAGAAATTGTTCACGATCAGATGTCAGTTTTAATTATAAATATTTTTAAAATGACATTTTCCATACTTATTATACACGTTAGTACATTATTTAGACATTGAATTGATGACAGATTTTTCCGTTATTTCCCGATCATGACAAGGAGCACACGGTGGGTGTGACCGATCAGCAGGGGATGCTCACTCCTCCATGGTACCTGATCCCTCCTCTGATGTTTCGGAGGTCCGTGTTTGCTCTGATCCTATTTTGTATGTTTTATGGACTTTGATATTAAATACTGTTCGTCATCTCATTTCCTTCGTTATCTCTATATCCTTCATCCACTTTTTTGTTGTTTGTTATTTAGTTTTACCAACCTTTTTTGATGACAGGCAGCAGTTGGGGTATTTGTATAAATCCTGTTTTTTAATCTAATAATGTTCATATAAAAATCAACTTGAAAAATATATATGGTGTACTTTTGCGAGAATACAGGGTTTGAATTCATATCCAAGTCTGGTTGACTCCTTTTTGCTTATGTACACCATGTAACAATGTGATAATGGTGCTAGGGGCCAGATTGATCAATAATTTACCTAAGATAGGAATACCTAATACTCATGCAATATATTTCAGTCCCTTTTTCTGACAAACTCCCCTTTGTTCTGTATTTTACTTTTTTCGTTGTTTACTTTTATAAATGCACATTTCAACTTTACATTATGTTATTTGTTCTTCCCTGCTTTAAAAAAGACAAGCTTAGTTGTTTTTGGAGGAGAACTAAAAAACGTTAAATATGTTATTAATGAATAGACGCCCCTATCATTACCAAATATAAATTATTACTAGTGTATCAAAGGGTTGACACTCCACACTTCATATTATCACGGATGGTGACAATGATGACGCAGAACAGAAAAGATGACATTGCTCTCCAGATAAGGGATGCTTGCTCCTCATACTCACTCATTCCAACATCTGGAATTTTTAAAGGACTGTGCTCAATGCCCTCTTTAAAAATGTGTACTGTCTATATACTTATAGATCTGTTTAGATCGAACCCTGCTCCATACATTGTATCTTAATCTTTTTTATCTTTATAAAATGTCATTTGATAAATTAATATTTTTGCAATTCTCTTCCTCAGTGGTAAACCTGGCGCTTGGTAAGACCGTCTCTAGTAGCAGCCTCTATCCATATCCCCCATATACAAATGTAAACAATGCCGTGGATGGTACGACAGAGTTTACTGACATAAGTAGTTGTTTCACTCAGACTTCGAACTTTATCCTTGGTTGACGGTAGACCTAGGAGCACTCAGTATTGTAAAGAATGTTGTTCTTTACACCAGAAGCGATGATCATGGTAAGTATGAGCTACTAAATGAGTCTTATTAACCACGAGCTAAGTCATTACAGGGGTTGTTTGAAAATTATTGAGACAATTAAATTATCAAAATTATATATAATTTCCCTTTTAACGAGTATCTTTCAGTACAAAGTTGGATATAATTTTGAAAAACACAAAGAAATTATATAAAAGCAAAGAAAATTTTACAAATATCTTACTTTTTGTTTTCAATAGTATACAAACTTGTAAATGTACGCAGCACAGTCACGGTATCCGATATTGAATATCTATATTAACATTCAAACTATCGCGCAGAATTAAAAGAAAAAAATCTCCCTTTTTCTAATTTAATTCTTAACAAGCTTGCACAACATGAAGTCAAAATCACATTGAAAAATTTGATACATAAAACTTTTATTTTATGCATATAATTTTTCATTGTGATTTTGAACTCATGGTGTTGAATATGTTTTGTTATTCACCAGAAAAATATCCATAGTGACCTAGGCTTCAACTCGGTCGATATGAATATTTTCCTCGGCTTCGCCTGGTCCAATATGAATATTTTCTGGCGAATAAAAAAAACCGTATTCAACACCAGAAGAGTCCATAATTGTATATTATTGTGCATTCACTTCTCTAGACTACAGATATTTGAAACATTAGAGGTGGGATCAGGTGCCATGGAGGAGTTAGCATCACCTACCAACCAGTCACACCCGCCGTGTGCTCCTTATCATTATCGGGAAAAACGGAAAATCCGTCGTCATTCAGACTCATTAACAATTAGTTTGAAAAAAGGCAGTCAGAATTTGGCTCAATAATAAATTGTAATTGCCAATAAAGTCATTATCAACCATGGAATTTACGAAATAATGACTTTAAACGAGACTGCTGATATTCTTGGTTCATCAACTTGCGTGTCAATAATTTTCCTCGTTTTAAAACTTGTTCACACGTAGAGTAGCTCTTGTGTATAAAATTCTCTTTATTGGTGATGAAGGTATATTGCTGCATAAGTAAGGGAAGTTGACGATTGAAAAGTTAATTTCATCAAGTTTATCATATAGCGTGGTTGTTAAATTGACCATGAATGCCTTTTAAAATTTTCAAGTAAAATATCCAAGTATGAAATAGATGTGTCAGACTGTGTCAGACTCTGTTGTATCTTTTATTTCAAGCTTACCAGGATACATATCGTTTCGACATATATACGAATGGCATTTTTCATTGTTAATTGACAATACGTAGTTGATATATTTAAATGTCAAGTTGAAGACCACTGCAAGAGTTTTCTTCTTTTCATGCATAAGATTTTGCACATTCTGCTAAATATGAATACAAAAATAGGTCATTTAATTACACAGCGCAATTGGTACCTATGGGGATTCCAAAAGATTGTTGGAAGATCTGGTCTCCAAAAACCACATAGATATTGTCAGTCAGAAATTCGCACATCTTTTTGATTTCAACTTCAGAGTACTTGTGTGTGCAATCAGAATGTGTAATAACAAAATAATTTGTCAGATGACCAGTGACCAGGCAAAAAAATATACGAGTTTCATTGTTATTTGAAAAGCAGCTGTCAATGATATCAAAAAGCCTGGACTTTAATTTACCGTTGGGAATGGTTGTTGAAAAGTTTTTTTAAAGCTGTTGATTTTGGTAAAATTTTGTGATTTTATATTGTCCAAAAGTTCTTTGTTGAATATCTTAGTATCCACATCTAATTCACACCACTTCCTGAATATATTGTTGCACAGTACTCTTTAAGTTTTTTTTCTCCACTACTGTCAATATCTCAGTGAGGAGTAAAGAGGCTTGGTTGAACATGTACTGGAACCCCTAATGTATCTTTGTTTGTAAGGATTTTTATGAAGTTTCGCAATTCAATATACATGGCTAATTCATTTTGTATCTTCGTCAAGTCAGTACAAACTGGAGCTGTAATGATGGTCGAGTTTTATAAACTTACTTTATACCTAATGTCAATCTGTTTAAAATAAATGTGCTTAGATTTTTTTTTTAAATATCTAAATAATTTTATATCCGAATAATTTAGATAACTTTGCTTGATTACGCTTTACTCTTGTTTAAAAGTCAGAGTGTTCAAATACGTACGAAAATATGCGTTTCGCATTTATCCTTTTTTATACCACTGCATAGAAGCAGGATTCATGATATGTGTATAAATGAGCATAGAACACGTCAGGTAATTAATTAGGATTCATTTAATATCTTTTGTGGAAATATGTAAGAGGAGTTTCCACCCTTACTGAATCTTGATTTGGAAAAAAATGTATGATGGCTTTGTTTTAAAACGGATTTCGATACTGAGCGGAGCATACCCACACATTTATCGGAACGTTGAAGTGATTGTAAAATATTTGTACCTGAGGGATAGTTTCAGCACATTTCGGATTCACAAGGATGCAACGAGTGTTCTTACGGGACAAAAAGTTAATAATAATTGTGTTAATCAGCTGCGCCTAAGCGATTTATGTGAAACACTTCAAAAAGTAAAATGACCTTCACCTGATCAACGAGGTCTTGTGATTTCGTAACAAATATGTTTATTTTAAGCCTAGAGAAGTCTCTATATGAATATGGTGTGCTTAGTTACATATCTTAAAAAACTAAAAAATATCAACTTTGCAAGGCAGTGTTACGTTTTAACAAGCAAATGCAAAGAATTGTGGTCCCCCGCTTTCGGTGTCCTTGTGGGTGAGATGTCATTTTTTATGACGTACTGTGTTTAACATGAACAACCTATCATATGTCATTTATTTAGAAATTATCACTGAAGTTGATATGTGAAGAATAAAAACCCTAACCCTAACCTTTCAAAAGTTATGGCCAAAATAAAAGTTTTTTAAAAGTAGGTCAAACTCCAAGGTCAAGGTCAAAGGGTTAAAACTCTTTGGTATCCAATGGAAGATCTTCTCACACGGATTACATATTTGAAGTATAAAAAACCTAGCCCTCACATATGTGAATATGAAAGTCCTAGTATTTACTGTTTGAAAGTTGTGATCAAGGTTAAAGTTTTTAAAAAGTATTTAAAACGCCAAGGTCAAGGTCAAAGCGTCAAAGTATTTAGTATCCAATAAAAGGTCTTCTCATAAGAATTACATAAGTGAAGTATGAAAGCCCTATCTCTTGCCACTAAATAGTTATGGTCAAGGTTAAAGTTTTTTCATAAGTAAGGAAATCTCCAACGTCAAGGTCAACAGGTCAACGTTATGGGTATCCAATGAAAGGTCTTGCTACAAAAAATACATATGTGAAATATGAAAGTCTCAGTACCTACCATTCAAAAGTTATGGGCTTACGCCGTGATCGGGAGGTCGTGAGTTCGTATCTCGGCCGCGACTGACCCAGTCGATAAAATGGGTAGCAACTGTTCCTTCGCCATGCGCTCGGCTATTGGAGTGAAAGTTGCGGATCCTTCGGATGAGACCTTAAAAACCGAGGCACCGTGTCAGCGGCAGGCGTTGGCACGATAAAGATCCCTCCTGCTCAATGGCCCTGAGTGCCGAGTAAAGGTCAAAATTTGAAGCCCTTCACCGGCATACGGTGACGTCTCCATATGAGTGAAAATTCTCGAGAGGGACGTTAAACAAGATACAATCAATGAATCAAGCAAAAGTTATAGACAAAGTAAAAGTTCAGAATTTTTCTGTAGAAGTGGGTCAAACTCCAAGATCAAGGTCAAAAGGTCCAATTTGGTGGTACCCAAAGAAAGGCCTTTTCACAAGGAATACACATGTGAAACATGAAAGTCATAGCCCACTATATCAAAAGTTATGGGCAAAGTTAAAGTTTTTGTGACGGACAGACTGACAGACAGACGGGCAGACGGACAGACGAATGAGATTTAATGTCCCCTAGCTTTCGCGAAAGCTGGGGACAAAAAGCAGTTAAAGCCTTTATATCATTGCGCTGTGTTTAAAAATGGGCTAACAATTACATGTAGTTTGAAAAAGACTTTGTAAGAGACGTTTGATATTCTTGTTTTTTCAACTTGTTTGTCAATAGTTTACCTCGTTTTAGAAAAGAGACAGTTTGATTTCTGGAATGTATTCGATAACAGAGATAGAAGAGTAAACGACTCTCGATCGCTATACGTGCGATAACATCGCTGCCTGACATGACGTTAGAATAAAGAGTCATGCTGCTCTGTTGTTGATGTCAGTAGATATATGCATATTTATGATTTCGCCGGAACTTTTGCACATTTGTGTAATTTGCTCTATATGACGTATTGACGAATTGTTTTATGAATTTATCTATGTCCTTTTTTAAGTTAAAGTAAATGTTTCAATAATTTCCCATGAGACCGCGTACCGTCTTAAAAAAAAGGATGCAAAGGTAAAATTTTAAGGATGGAAATTGTAAGACCATTCAAACCGTTAGTTGCTTTAATCTGAAATAAGCTGTTTTATTTCTCATTAGAAATTTATGTTTCAATTTTTGTTTTTTTAGGTCGCTGGCTTCATAGTGTTGAGATAAGAGCTGGAAACTCTTCCGTTTGGTCCGAGATGAACATGTGTGGCAGATTCCTTGGACCGAGTCAAACTGGAGAAATCCAAACCATAGAGTGTGATACCAGACCCCTCCTACATGTATATGGGTCGTATGTAACCGTAAAAATAGTCCGTCCTAACTACATTACAGACGACCCTAGTGCAAGCGGCGGCAAAAACGCCTTGGGTTTCAGAGAAATTGTTGTCAATGGCCTTTATGCATAAATCACAGTTTATTATCAATTTCTTCTCACATAAAACATACAGATATAAAGGTGTAAAATTATTATTTCAAATTGAATCAGGTTTGCCTTTTTTATTATGTCCTTCGAAACTACAATGATTTTTTTTTTATTGCTAATTATAATATCAATATGTGATTTAAAAGAATGAATCTTGCACACATTAAAATCTAATTACAGAGATTTCTGGAGTAATATATAAGAAAAACAGAGTGAACATCGATAAAGAAAACTTTACAAACAATACGAACGTGTGAACAGGGTAAATGTAAACACCGGGCCTAAAGATCAGTCAAGTTAAGATCAGGTGGCTATGAATAGTAAATAACCCCTGTTGACAGTCCTTACTTCCGTGATTACCATGTATTGATCTGGTAGAAGGAATATTCTATAGTCAAATTTAGTGAAAGAAAAAATACAAAGAAAAATAAATTCTAATTAAATGTATGTAAAACACGGGGCCTGATAATTCTAGAGTTGGGATCAGATGGCTATGAATAGCAAACATCCCCTGTTGACAGTCCTTACTTCCGTGATTACCATGTATTGATCGGGTAGAAGGGATATTCTATAGAAAAAAATATTGAAAAAAAGAAAAGAAAAATGAAACATTATGAAAGGTTATATAAGTTATACACTATAATTATAATAGCCTTTGCGAACTTTTCACTTTAAACAACGTTAATAATATCTCGAAAATTGATAAAGTTTAAATTCCTTTCCTTATTTAATGCCATCCATTTAGAACTGTTCTGCCCAAAACTGTTAAACTTGTAAAGTTTTGATGACAACTTGTTCTTTCACGAGAAATGTTATTTTTAAAGCATTCTTATTATGATATTTGGGAAGTAAAGATAATTAACGGTGATTTTTTTTACATTGTCTACGGAATATATGGTACTCTTTTTGTGTTTTATTTTTGTTGGTAAACTCAACAAATGAAATATCTGAACATAAATTTCAAATAAACAACTGAGACCAGTAGCTTCTCTTCAAGCACTTTAGTTTACCTAATTATTCTTTTTTGTTTATAAAAGTTAGATTTCTATATTTGCAAATATAGCATCATACTAACAGCACATGTCCTAGAGCGGCAATCCTATCCGTAGACATCAAGAAGAGTACAACATCCGGGAAGTAGCCACAGAATCCATCATGGTAATAATGACAATATCGATAGTGTTTGGAATCTTTACAGTCCATGGTGTAGCAGTATGAATGTGATATGATGAAATATAACGTTGAGCAGTATTCTAGCTCAAAAGTCCAATCAATGAAAGCGGTACAAATGAAGAGAAAAGCTAACACAGATCTCTAAAACATCAGATGTGGGATCAGATGGAGAGAAGTTAGTGTTCCCTGACAGTTCACACCAACCTTATACTTTTTTAGCCATTAACTTGATAAATTGTAATACCGGTATTCTGACCGTCATGATGTTTAAATATTTGTCATTTATAACATTAACTTAGAGGGAAAGATAGGATAAGACCAGTATTTGGCCCGCAATTTCGGATGTCTTTCACAATGTTCAACAGTTTATCTATAAAAACCTGTTTGTCACCCCTGCCACAAAATGAGTATTGATTCTTAAATTTAGAACATATAGAGGTCACAGAGAGGTCAGGAAATAGGTCAATTTTCGATATTTCTCATTTTACATGTATGCAAATTTTAATCGATTTTACAGCACATTTTGTTTTGGAAAACATAGAGCACAAGCTTGCCTCTCTACCAAATTTATAAATTTTATACACAAATATTAGATGCAGTTTATGTGTAAAAATTTCAGATAGGCAAGCTTGTGCTCTATGTTTTCCGAAGAGAGAAGTATCTCAAATATGATGAAATTCCCCCAGAATTTAGAATATTCCGGAAAACATCCTACTTCTGCACCCTTTAGTGCTTCCATTTACGATTTGAATCTAAATTAGTGTTAATTTAAAGTCATTTTAACTTCATTAACTATAACTTTAACTATAAACTATCATAATTTTACCAGTGTTCTGATTTTTACATCAAATAAGGGGACAGATTCGGCCGTTACCCTATATTGTCCTTTCTTTTGCTGATAATTTTTATTAGTATATATTGTGATTAGTCTATTTTGCTGCTACAAATTATAAAATTATTTTATTTCTTTTAAACAACTTTTAACATTCTGTAAACCACTGTGTACTATATAGAAATTTTTTAATCCGTAGCATATTATTCTTTTCATAAAATAAGAAAACGCATAAAGGAAGAAAAACGCAACGTTTCATGATATTTTGTACAATGATTTTCTCATGTATTGATTGATGAAACAACGTCTTTTAAAATACACGTTATATATTTTATTTTATTTTACGATAATAAATCATTGCTAAGCTGTTTTATTACTTTAATTGTCAAATTTTCTTCATAACACTATTTATTATGTTCTTCCTAAAATAAATTTAATATTGGAATACGTAAGCCTTGCTTCTTACTTAAAAATATTTTTGTGACGTCATCTTTTGTAAAACATATTCAGTAAAATTACTGTCATGCTCACCGGCCAATAAGTTATGCGTAGGTGTCTGATAAGTTTCAACTTACTGGACAGCTGCAGGTAAAAACGAAGCGTGAGACAAATAAAGAAACAGTCTTGGAAAGGCAATGACGAATCAAACAATTTAATATGACATAAGTGTTTGAATTGTCAATATATCACCAAAAACACTATTGGAAATGACACAAATAATCCAAAATGAATTGAATGTCTCACATCAAATATTGTAGAAGAATTCCTGGCCCCGATCTATCAAGCATTTCCTCAATTTGCCGTTCATTATAAATACATCTAATGATCATTTACCCATCTAGTCCAGCGTTGCTTTAGCGTTGCTTTAAGGACAGATGATACAAACAAATTTTTTTTTGAAAAAGATTTAATATCATGTCACAAGTTTAGAAATGTGGATGGTTCTTACAATTTGTTCTCCTAAGAACTGGAATATGAAAAAGACTTGGAAAATATTACCGGTAGTAATATTTCAATGAAAAAACATATATACACAAATCACATTCATTAAAGGTTTACAGGTGAAAACAATTTTCAGAATATGTTAACATGGTGTTAAAGTGTAATATAAACTTAAGAAAAATATACCAAGCCAGGTGAATTAGGAAAAGCTAAATGGTAAAAATCAGCCTATGTGATATTGCTAAATTTTTGTCATTTTGATCTTCCTCTTAAAATTCACTCGGCTTGGTATATTTTTCTAAGGTTTATATTACACTTTTAGCGCCAAGATGACATCTTCTGAAATTTATTTTCATCTGTAAACCTTTACTGAATGTGATTTGTCTATATTTGTTTTTTTTGATTTAAATATTACTGACATTTTCCAAGTCTATTTCATTTTCCAGTTCTTCGGAGAAAAAATTCTAAGAACCATCCACTTTTCTTAACTTGCGACATGATATTAAATCTTTTTCAAAGGAAAAAATTGTTTGTATCATCTGTCCTTAATGACAGACTGTAGTAAAATCCTTCGCATTCTGCGCACAATTGAGGAACTGCTTGTTGCATTAAAAATACATCAAAAATAATGTCTTAAGAATGGTTGGAGTAAATTCCTTCAAATCCTGTGGCTTTACAAAGATTACGTGTAAATGAGAAACATTTTCTTGCAAACTCCAAGGTATAAGAATTTATCCTGATTTCACATAACAAAACTTGAACTGATGATTATATTTTGGTGTTATCGATTAATGGCACTTTCAATTCACCTGAATCTAAATCTGAAGGAATCTTTGTTTGCAATGTACCTCGTCATTCGTGGTTGTTACATTGCAGAAGCAATACATGTCCTTTAACGGACCCCTTTTCTCTTTAGGGTACAAACCAATCTCTCACCAAAGAATGTACTCTGCAAGCTTCAACAACACAGGTGTTGTAGCAGGGCGTAAAATGCCCTCTGGTGAGAGATAGGTTACAAACTCGCTTGTAACATTAATTAAGTGCAGGACAAACCGGATCATTAAATCAAAGTACTCAGACGTACAGAGAGCCGGGCTCATTTACAGAGTAAAATGAATTTTTTACATGAATCACGTTTATATTCTGATGAAAAAAATATTTTAAAATTATAAGACACTGCCAGTGAGTTTTTCAATCCTAATACCACGGTCCGATTTTGTCAGAATCAGAATTAATCTGGTACCGCAGCTGAACGTAAACAAACAGGCCAGTCTGGTTCCCTCTCCTGCTGTACCTCGTATGTGTAGAGAACTACGATAACACTGATTATCAAAAATCCTTACGATAATGAACTATGTTCTTTGACTTAGGACTGAAGTTTTCAAAGTCATTACTACTAATGTTTTATATAGATAAAACCTCGTTTCATTTTTGTTGCTTTATTTAGCTTTTGCATAATCTCAAAGGCGGTTGAAAGTAAGAACTATATTTTTGCACGTAACTTTAAAATGGCTACTATGGGGTTGACATCCTGCCTTGAACAGGATCACATAAGCCGGCAATTGCTCTTTGAGCAATAAGCCCGGCTAAAAAGAAATGAAAATGCGATGATTATGTAAAAAATTAATGACGCAGAACGAAATGAAAATTAATCTGTAACTCATTAAGATACAATCACTTACCAAACATCGGCTCAATATCTGCAAGCAATAATTAAAAAGTGCGAAAAACCAATCGGGGCAGAGTGATAGGCAGGGGGACAAACGGACGGACGGACAAACAGATAGACTGGCAGACTAAGGGGAAACCCATTGTCTCCTCCGATGTCATAGGAAGGAGACTACTAAATTCCCAAGAGTTTAATAGAACTTATTTTTACGCATTATATACGGTATAAAACATGAATCAATGATTCCTAGCATTGAAACAGAAAAGAAAAAATAGTTTTCTTTGACCTAACTTGATGAACAGTGCCAGGTAGTCAACCGAGCAGAACGAGACCCGTTTACCTCTAGCTGTTCAATATGCTAACAATTGAAGTGTTCGAAATTGGTGAAATGTTTGAAGTAAGTTATAAGCCTCAGACTGACTATCATGTAAAATAATGGACAATTTTTGGACCATTACTCAGTACTTAAAACTCGTTCTGTTTGAATCTAACGTTTTTTTTCTTCATAAAACCAATGTTTAAAATCGTTAATTTTTTGTGTAATTATTAAAACAGAGGACAATTATACCTAAAAGGAGCATTAATATTTACCTGTTAGTTTGCTTAGTTTTAAAAATGGAGCGTTTACATGTAAGGTTGGGCTACAATAGTTTAAATGAATTAAATGAATGAAAGATTTCGGCGGATCTGCATCAAAATATCACTTTGTAAACTTATTAGGATGTTTGAAAATATTTCAATCAGAGGTTGTCATTCGCCGTAGGTCATTGATACATAATTCTAAGACTTAGAAATAATTTGCAATCTTGTATAGAATCAGAAAAAAAGTCTCAGAAGGCACTAATTAACAAAAAAATACTGATGTCTTCACATGGGATATCTTTTTTAAAAAATATCAATCAAAAAAGGAAAACCCTGCAGTCAATTTTTCGCAATAAAGGGACAATTTGTAATGTTTTAAACTTTCACACACATTAAGATCATTGAATCAAATACTTAATACAATTCAATCGATGTTACCAATCAGTAAGTTGCACACAGTATACTTGCTTTGATACTGTTAAAATGGTATTCCGAATAAAACATTTTCTTTGTGTTGTCTTCGTTTTACAGGCTAGCTTTGCTAAAGAAATTGATTCTACGTGCGATGCCGTGTTTTACAAGGCCTTCATATGAAATGGAGCTGCAAACAGTTCTTCAGCTCATTTTCTATCTATGATCACTTCAACCTCTACAAACTGTTTTGCAGAATTTCTTAATGAAAGAAATCCCATTGGCGTTGGATTTTTGTTTAGTACAAAGAGAACATCCTACAAATTGTTAAAAACATTTTAAACAGAAAATGATAAACCGCTTTAGACGTCCTTGGTGAAGATTGGGAATATTTTAGCATTAAAGATAAGCTGAAAACACCAATATTAATAACATCTATTGATTCATTAACGCCATGTAAGTTTTTGATGATCTATTCTTCTGTAAAGATCATACTTATTTTCCTAATACAAACCGAATTTGCCAGTGTCAGTTATCCTGGCACCATCAAACCTGAACAACGCACCTGTCTGGTTTTCTGTCCTGCTTTTCTTCGTCTTTGTAGAAAACCAAGCAAAGGCAATCAGACATACGCATATACTGTACATTAACATTTCGAGGTTTGCAGGAAAAAATTATTGGTTTGTGGGGACTGGATGTTTTGGTTGGAGAATGTTAAGTAGGAATACATATGAACTTTGACATTTAGAGGTAGTAAAAAAAATTGTGGGTTAAATACTGATATAAAAAAAACCAAAGAAAATAAATAGGCAAATATTCATGTAACATTCTACTTGGAAAATCAAAACATTTAATTTATTAATTGCTTTAAAAAATAAAGAAAATAAATAAATACCCCCGGTTTAATATACAGCCCGGAGAATAAAAAAAATAAATATATAATAGTATCTTACAATTATCATAATAGATTTACTGTACATTCACACGCTTTGCTTGTATGTACAGTGTTTGGATTTATATCGAAGAACATCACACAATCGCTCTTTTATCCCAATCGACTGATCAATATGCCATTTTGATTGGTCGACACGCTGATTGGCTTATCGCTAATCCTGACTGACAGCTGTCAACCGAATTTGCTAGTGTCAGTTATCCTGGCACCATCAAACCTGAACAACGCACCTGTCTGGTTTTCTGTCCTGCTTTTCTTCGTCTTTGTAGAGAACCAAGCAAAGGCAATCAGACATATGCATATACACTGTACTGTAAAATAACATTTCGAGGTTAGCGGGAAAAAAATTATTGGTTTGTGAGGACTGGGTTTTTTTGTTGGGGAATGTTTAGTAGGAATACATATGAACTTTGACATTTAGAGGTAGTAAAAACATTCGTGGGTTTCTCCATACCTCAAAAATCGACAAAAAATTAAATTCCAGGAAAATACGTGATTTCACAGTAAATTAAGTTTTTAAAACAAAAAACCGACATTTACATAATCAGTAGAGTTAAGGATACTGTACAGGACACATCAAATGAGTTCAAAAGATAAGTGGATTTTTGCAAAAGAAATCAGAGAATTATTTTTTAAATCACTTTTTTGATCCCAAGAATGAAAATCATATAATCATATTACAAATCAAAAGGACTCTCCCAATCAAATTTCAAAATATAAGAAGACTTGTTAGAAAAACGTTAAAGTTGAAGGAACTGGATTCTTATCAAAAACATACTTTTCATTGCTAGTGATCCTAGAGAAATTCCATCACGTTAGTACAAATCTACAGGATGCCGAAAAACACATTTTTAAAATATGAAACTAGAATATTTCAAATCACTTTTCAAAATACGAGTTGACCACTTTAAACATAAAAACTGGAATGCTATAGGTTTACTCTGGTTTACTTTAAAATTTAAAGACATTCTTTCAAAAAGGAAATACTTTATTCTGCACTTATTCCGACCTTTTGAACAACTTTTGAACCTTTCATTAAAATGCAATATTAGCTTACAGTGGATTTACATCAAACTTTCAACCAGAAAGAGATGGAATGTATTTCTATTATCAGTGCGATTTTGAAGAAAATATTAAAACATGTATAAAACAGGTCAAAATCTACATAAAGAGTCCTTCATAAAATGAGGTTTACAATCTATTGAATAATTGGGATAAAAATAGTAAGTCCTTCAAGGCTAAGTGGTAGTAAACTCATATTTTTAAAACTTCTTGATAAAAGGAGTTTGATTTTTTGATACAGGAAGATAAAAGCCACTATACCAAGTGCAAAGAAAGAGAACAATTATAACGTCATATATATATATGGAAAACATTGTTAGCAATATTAAGTTGTAGTGATTTCAACACCCTCCATAAAATTTCCAAAAATTGAATCCTTGATAAAGTTTCGGTTTTAATAGAAATGATAAATGTGTGGAAAGTTGCATTATTAAATGTCAAACAATCTCTATGGTAGGAAACAGGAAATTACACGAAATTGACCACAGACACTTTCTTATTATACTCCCTTTTCGCCTCACTCTCTCATAATATATCGCTAAACCTTCTATGGTAAAATGATTTATCTCATACGTGTTGGTGATAATGATAAATATATATGGCTTTATCAATAGCACTTCCGGTTTTGACACGAACCCTCGCTTCAAGATTTTATTTTATTGAAACTTTTATTTGTGAAAATTGTTGCCCTTATAAAATGAATGATAAAGGGTAGCAATATCGTTAAAAGCAAGATGTCAAAGAAGTGTCTTATTTTAAAAAGTGGCCAGATGTTATTTAACAATACAAAATTAACAATGCTTTCTTATATTATACTATGTATGCCTACCAAATGTATGGACCTCCAAACAATAGCCTTGCCTAGCACGATTTGTACTGCCATCGTAAAAAGAGTTGATTTTCACGGTGTCCTAACAACTTTGTCAGAAGAGATGAGCTCCAGCAATTTTCACATGATGTTTTCAAAGACACAGATAGTCTAAATTTTGAACTCGATCTACTTTCTCTCGACGCATGTAAACATCAAAAAAAATCATCAATTTGATTTTGGCAGCTGCGAAAAGTAAAACGAAAGTGATGAATCTATAATTGTGTGATTTGATATTGGCTTTATCCAACTCGTTGAAATGGTGTATATACGCTCGGCAAGCCTCGCGAATATATACACCATTTCAACTCGTTGGAAACATATAACCACGTATAACAAAGTCCATTTAACAATACAAAATTAGAACAGAGTTCAAAATCTAAGTGCCATTAATTGCAACAAGTCATGATGAACGAAAACATTAACCACGTATAACAAAGTTGTTTTAAGGCATTTATTGCAACAAGGAGTTCTAGATTTTTTTTGCTCTTTGAAATCGATGATGTGCAAACCATACTTCATTGTGGGTGCATATAGATGGAGCTATGCTTCACCAGTCAAAAGTATTTGCATATCAATATTTAATTCTGATTTTAAGGATTGTCATGCTTCCCATATCATTTATACTTCAATATTTAACGTAAATACGTGCATGTCTAATTATGCATATATAATTAACATAAGTACTAAGTTTATTGCTGACAATTTCTTTTTAATATAAGCTAGTTGAAGATTCAAAAATACGTCTTTTTTACTTACATCTCGATAGGAAAGCAAATAGTAAATAAAAAAAATATCTTAAAGCCATATAAAAATTATCTAAAATTATAAATGTCTTTATATATATTTAAATTACAAAATCTAAGTCAATTGCGTTATAAAAATCACAATTTAAAAGGATTTTTACAAAAGATTTAAATAACACAGTACAGAGAAGATAAAATTGTATTTTTAGATGAGACGAGGTGTTCTCCGTGTTCAGAGTTATATGAAAAGCTTTAATTGAATGTATTAACTATATTTCTTTCTTAATTTTGTATTTTTCACGCCATATATGGCTTTAAATGTCATATATATTTATATTAAATCTCATAAAAATCAATTAAAAGGTAATGATGTAATCTTGTTAAGGGTTTCAGGAAAATAGTTTTGATTTTAAACAAAGTTAGTAGTTATACGTCATATATAAATCAATTAATTATTCTTTATGCTCAGACTTTTTCTTCTTTTATTATAAAAAATTCTAATATTTGACATTTTTGGTAATTTTCATCCACCTTTTTTTATCGCTTGTTATTTCATTTTCCCCACCTTTTTGGAACACAACAGTTTTGGGCATTTTGTATATATTACTTTTTTTGCTAAATCTGATGATGTTTATAAGGGAAAAGTGAAAAACATGCATGATGTATACTGTTCCTTGGAAAGATACAGAGTTTGAATTCTTATTCTAGTCTGGTTGACCCCTTTTTGTCTATGTACAACATGTTACATTGTCATGATGGTGCTGGGGGTCAGATTGAGCAATATTTTGCCTAAGATATGCAATGCTCTCTAATTGAGTCCCCTTTTCCGACCCCTCCCTATTTGTAAAATGTGTTTTACTTCTTTCGTCATTTCGTTATTTTTTTAGCCTGCTCTTAACACAAAAAAACAAGCTCAGTTCTTTGGCATGAGTACTATAGAACATAAAATGTATTATTAGTGGATAGGCGTATAGCATCCCTTTCATCATCAAAAATATAAGTAGTATATATAAGTGTTGAAACTGCAAACGTAATGTTATCACAAATGATGACAAACCGATCAGAAATGATCTCATTCTTTTCCAAATAAGAGATTCTCTTTTCTCTTAGTCGTTTGCTCCAACTTTTGGAATTTTCAAAGGTGTTCCACGCCCTCTTCAAAGATTTGTATTGTTCATATACTTATATAGACACTAGACAAAATTGCTAACGCACCACTTATTATTCATTTTTGTGAATTGAACATTTTCCTGATTGGTATACTAACATATAACACGCCATGCCTTCCAATACAAAGGGATTGGCAAATGTCTTGGTGTCATGACAAAACGCAAAAGTGACCTTCTCGTCCGAAAGCCAATTTCCCCACATGCATTGCATATTGATTGCCCAGATATTCAGGACGTTAATTACCGATGATAGTCCTTGAGGTGACACAAGAAGCAGTCTCCCAGTTAAAAATCAAATAATGTGCAGCGATTTACTATTGTATCGCCTGCTAGTCCTCCAAATGCATTGGTATCCATACCCAGTCCACTCAACTTCCGGTTCCCCCAAATTTGTGGAACGACATTGAAAGAGTGGTGTGGTATTTACTTAATGGCTTGCCTATTTAGAGTGAACTTTTTTATGTTTACTAATCTAGTTGCAACATTTTTTTCACTAGAAGATTTAATATTTTTTTCATTGTTTTTAATTTTTTACAAATCTTTCCAAAGGACGCTCTGCAGAAACCATACTGTCTGCTTAAGCACGCTCTTCTAGGATCAAATGCCGCATACAATGTAATTTTTTTTCTGATTTTTTAAAATTTGAACAAACATTAAGAACAAGAGTAAAGAAAAAATTAGTAATCTATTCCTACAAAGAGGTATGGACACGATTTTCATTTTTTATTTAAAATGGTCACGCTTCAGTTAACATTGTAGTTTTTTATCGGTTAAGACATAAAAATTAATGCTTTTTTTGCTTAAGTAACATTATAATATATCAAAACTAAAATATTACTTTCTGTCTTTCATTTGGTGGTGCGTTAGCAATTTTGTCTACGGTATATTTAGATCAAACCCGGCTAAATATCTTCATCGCTTTTCAGCTTTATAAAATACCAATTGATAAATTAATTTTTTGCAATTCTTTTCCTTAGTGGTAAACCTAGCGCTTGGTAAGATCGTCTCAAGTAGCAGCGTCTATCCATATCCCCCTATACAAATGTGAACAATGCCGTGGATGGTAGGACAGAGTTTACTGACATAAGTCTAAGTGTAGTTGTTTCACTCAGACTTCGAACTTTATCCTTGGTTGACGGTAGACCTAGGAGCACTCAGTATTGTAAAGAATGTTGTTCTTTACACCAGAAGCGATAACCATTGTAAGTATTAAGATACCGGTAACTTGTTACTTTAATCTGAGGTAAGCTGTTTTATTTCTCAGAAGTGTTTATTTTAATTTTTGTCTTTTTTAGGTCGCTGGCTGCCTGGTGTTGAAATAAGAGCTGGATCTTTCGTTTGGGTCGTGATGAATATTTGTGGCACATTTCTTTGACCGAGTCAAACTGGAGAAATCCACACCATAGAGTGTGAAACCAGACCCCTCCTTTATAGGTCATAGATCACTGTGAAAATAGTCCTTCCTAACTACAAAGGCACCCAAAGCGGGGACCAATAATTGTTTGATTTGCTTGTAGAATACATAAACTACTTCTTATATAAAGTAAAATGACGACTGGGAAAGCTTAATTCATGTCAACTTTGATACAGTTTTGTAGTTAGGTTGCCATCACCATCTTTAGTCAGAAATGTCCCTGAGATGTCTTTTTTACCACATGAATACAGTTATTTGACCAGTTCCGAATAAGAAACGGATTCGGCGGTGCTATAAATATACGAGGCATTATTTCAAAATCTGTTTTTTGTCAAGGTAGTTCGATGACTTGTGGAATTAAATATAGTGTTACATTAAAGTTCAGCCTTCCTCCGAAATAAATTATTTCGCAAGTTAACATAGGTGTCCATTTTACCAGTTACGAATAAGCCGACGAGTTTCGAATACCCTGTCGGTACCCAATCAATTCAACCCTAAATTAAAAAATATACCCCACACACATTATCCATTGGCATGTCTAAGAAAAGTTAACTTAATTGCTTACCAATAAGTTATTTGTATTTCAATAGGATAAAGAGAAACTAGCGGTACTGTGAACACTGGGCTCACTTTAATGATATCCCATGCCTCCTATATGATTAAATTGTGACAAACTCCATGTTTTGCTCTGGGAGACCCGAAATAAGTATCAGATCAAAAAGTAAAATAATTGGTCACATGTGCAATGACACAATGTAATAAAGATAAATCTTATTCAGTGGAATGCAGAAATTGCGGATAAGAGATAGATATACCCTTCAATATTAGAAAGAATGGCAGTATCCATGTAACACTATGGGAGCCCAAATTATACGCCAGATCAAAAATTAAAATAGAAGGTGTTTGGCACTATTTAACAAACATTCTGTGAAAGCCTCATTAAATTCTGTGAAGAATCATTAAATTTCATTCAGTGGTAGAAGAGAAGTTGTGGATAAGAAATGGGTAGCCCAAAGCATATCAGACGGACGGGCGTACAGCTAGACGGATGGATGGACAAACATCCCATCACTATATACCCTTTCCCCCTGCTTTTCAAGCGGGGGTACAATAAGTCACGTTTACAATGAAGAAAACAACGAAAAATGAATTTATAATAGTATTTAAAATGGGTATTCGAAACTAGTAAAATGACAACACGAATATTTTCCAGTTTTCTAAATATTTATTTTAAACAAGTTTTTAGTATTTGTTAGAGTACATATCAAACTTACTTTTGATACCTGGAATGTTGTTTTATGTGATAAATTGTTGTCTCTACAGAGGTTTCTCCGCAGACTTACGCTGCACGGTGATTCAGATTTGTTGCATTGTAAAAGTATGTCGATTCTTTCAAGTGCGATAACGAAACCGAACTGACGGCAAAAAAAAAAAAAAATAAAAAAATAAAAAAATAAAAAACTAAGCATAATTCAATCACTCATAAATAAGCCTTCTTACTATGGGTATCAACTTATTTTTACGCCTTTGAATGTATTAATTATCAGCTCTTAAATTATTAATTATTCGGTACCGGTCAAAATTCGGAACTTGCAGAAAGACTGTATCGGTAGGATATTAAGAGAAGACACGACATGAAAGTAACAATTGCTAATTGATGAAAAGTAGTTTATATACCTAAATATCGGGTTTAGGACAAGAACTAGAAAGCTCTTCATCTCATGCATTTCAGTAAGTAATTTTGTGAATATAAAAGATAGTCCTGCTTATAAAGAAGAAGGATGACATAATAATAAAAAAAAATTCACATTTCTGACAAGAAATGATATGATTTTGATTTCTGTGCTAAATATTTTAATTGAATTTTGTGTAATGAGAGATGAAACGTTTTTCCTATTGAAGGTTAAATAAGGTTTAATTATTGATTTTTTTCTTAAAATGGAATGATTGATGCATATGAGGAAAGATGAAAGATCTGTCTCTGTTATATAATATTTTATTTCCTTTGAATACAAATGCAGTTGTCAAACGTATTTTTTTCTGAGAACATTCACTTCATCACAACCTTTTTTCCCCTTATTATGCGAGTTAAATGCTAAATCGATAATTAAAATGATAAATGTCTTCAAATTTCCAAGAAATTAAGAAGAGTGACAAAACCTGGACAGCTGGGGAATTTCTCATTATTAATTCAATTCTCATTATTAACAACCACGTTCAAAAACTTTCTCATCCTTTTAATAATTTGTAATTCTCTGCTCTCAATGTAAGACGAAAATTATGTGATCATTTCAGATATACCAGTTTTAATCCGTATTTATTTGCATTCCGTCACATTCATAACATCTAACTTGAAAAATGGGCGGATTTCTTAATACATTTAAAAAAGTCTTCATATGAAGTTTCTTGTTGAAGTATTTTATCATTGAAAAAGCTCGAGTGAGTTATTAATGAAAACATGTTTATATAGGCACCATTCATTACACCTTTGAGAAATTCATCCTCATCTCAACAGTTTTTTTTCTCTCTGTTATATCTGAAACCGTGCATAGATTTTTTCACAAATAAAAAAATGTCTAATTTAATTAATCTACACATTTTCCAAATCCGTCTAAGCTCACATCAGCAGATAGCTGAAAGTAAGTTTTTCTGATCACATGTTGTCCGTCTGTCCGTCCGTCTGTAAACTTTTCACATTTTCGACTTCTTCTGAAGAACCACTGGACCAATTTTGACCAAACTTTTTACAAAACATCCATGGGTAAAGGGTAACGTTTGTTTTTTTTTTTTTTTCTAAGGTA
>NW_026925681.1:0-25912 GCF_032062105.1 Saccostrea cuccullata
CATGGATTTGAAAGGTGAAATTTTTTTTTTTTGGAATGGTAGAATTTTTCCAGCTTAAGACTGACTATTTTTTTTTAATAGTTATAAACCCATAGATTTCCTTCTCTAAAAGTTACTACATGTGATATTAATTTCATATTTAAATTGTTTATCCTATAGTATGCAAAAGTTGCACTTACTAAAGTGAATAATAAATTTGGAGAAAATTTTTAACATGTATATAAATTATTAAACATGTTAAATACAAGATCAAAATGAAATATTTAACAGAAGTGAAATGATGTTAATAAAATTATATATGTTATGATCATCAAATATATAACATCGTTGATGATCAATTAAAGTGAACAATTGTTTTATTTTCATAGAGATCGTATTTTCAAATACCATCGTATTAGATTACAGATAACCATCCATATAAACAGTTATGCATGTATATTATGCAATTGAGAGAAAGCCTTTTCCCAAAGATGGTAAGATAAAAATTTATTTTTTTTTAATATCTCCAAAAAACAATCCTTAAACTTTTTACTTTCAGTCTTGTTGGTGACTATTTTGAGAGAAATTTTTTAAGATTTATATATTCGAGAGTTATCATCCGTTGGTGATGATGTGTAAAAAATAACGATGATGTCTAATTATTTCTCCGAGTAAAGTATTGAACATAAAATTTGTATATTTGCATTCTTTTTATTGTTGCAGCTTTTTATTTTTACATATTGCGGATTTGAGACCAAATTACGGAAATCCGTTTTTGGTTTTCGTTGTGATTCGTCTCATTTTGATGCAAACTTCATACAGTGTCAATTCTCCTTGACTACTTTACCTAAGACTAATGGAGTTCTAGCATAACGTCATATAGAGCTTGCAATCGCATCATCTCAATTTTTCCGTCAGAGGTCGGAAAAACAACCTCGAATGTATTAACATCACCGGATGTTAAAAATTTAGACATTTCCTGTTTATTCAAATATAGGATAGACGGAGTTAGAAGTCCCTTTATGGTATATTTTAGGTACTATCATTACATTGAATAAAGTTTAACTCCATATTTCTCAGGCAAAAGGTCTCCATGCATTTATTTCCAAGATCTTGAAAAAAAAGTGTTGTCATGGCGGCTCCATATACATTCAAGGTCGTTTTTCCGCTAGTCGGAAAGGCCCTAGAAGTTGCGATTGATTGAGCTTGTTGTCTGAAGCTTTAACTATTTTTAATCGCAAAAAGAGAATACCTTATCCGACTATTGTTCTTGGGGAAATATTATTTATTTCGATTGGAATCGGTTTAATTTTGATGGGATTAGCCCAAATAATAATAAAGATATTATTTATCTAAAATTTAGCTATTTCTTTCCAATTTTTTTTAAAATGAGATAAACAAACATGTTCTTCAAATTTTCACTTGTTTAAGAAAGATTTTAACCAAAATTTAAATAAAAATGGCAATTTTTTTTCTTTATTTTTATAAATATTTTTTTAAAAATTCAATTTATTTACTGCTTTTTTAAAACATATTTTATAAGGTATTTATGTGATGTATTCATTTTCAGGAATTTTTTTTACAAGAAAGCATCTAATTAGGATGTAAATAATTTATTATATTTTCTTTGAAAAAAATTTCAAAAAAAAATCTTATAAAACAATTAAGAGCAGCTAATGTAGGCCTTTCAGTGCTGAAACCATTGTTTTAAAAGGTTGACTCTAAGATCTATAAAATAAAAAGCTTGGTGTGACATTCCTCCTTCATAAGATTTTTCATATTTGTTTTAAATAACTGTTAGTATTAAAACGGAAACATTTTGATATTGAACATTGAAAAAAAAATCAACGTATATATTTTTTTCGATTTGAGCAATAAAGAAACAATAAAACGTTATGTCCAGCTGATGTTTTGTCTTTACTTTACATGTATTAAAAATAATATTTACGAGGACGTTTTGAAAATGCAAGTATGAGAAAGAATTGCCATTTTTGGAGATAGTAGAAAATGATGTCAATCGCTCAGGATTTTTTAAAATCTTTTTTTTTTGCATCAATATTTTATTGACTTAATATCATTTCAATGAAAAAAATGTCTCTGCAGGCATTAAGATCTAATTATTTTTTGCATTGTTTTCTTCTTTTTTTTTACTTCCACCTTATCTCTCCTCATAAACTGTCTTTTCCCATTCTTTTCTCATCTTCTTATTGAATTAAAGTAATCGTTTCCAGCGGAAGACATTATTGCTTTCGTTCTATTTTAATCTCCCTAATATTTTAATTCAAGCCAGCCTTGTACACACCAGTTATCAGAAAGTTGATTTTCATGTAACGTGCAAGCATGGATGGTACTATAATTTTTTTTCTGAAACTCGCTAAAATATTGTACATATGTAGCTTCAATTCGGGTTTCGACATACTGACGATTTCTGATCTTGAAAAAAAATCTCCTACTATAAATTCCCAAAATTTTCAGTGAAGCCCGGTAGAGGGATCATAAATGTGTCATGAGACGGTTGTATTTTTCTAGCGCAAACATCAATAATATAGTTAGATAGGGTTAGAAAAGGTGACTCAGTGATATATGACAAGTCGCAAAGATTTGTAATTTTTTTTATATCTTTATTCATGTATATAGATTGTTAAATTTTATGTAAAAATAACTACCAGTAAGCCTCTCGATTATGAAATATTTTTAAAGAATTTTGCTGTACATGTATATATACGATATCAGAATGCTCTTTTTATTTATTTTTTTTTAATGAATTTTGCTGTGTATTTCAGTATGCTTTTTATTTTAATTTTTGCTCTTATAAATGCTCTTGTCAATTCCTTTTTCAGTGTACATATATATATATATATATATATATATATATATATATATATATATATATATATATATATATATATATATATATATATATATATATATATATATATATATATATAGAAATGTGTTAAAAAAAATTTAAAAATCTGTACAATATCAGTAAATTAGAACGATAAATTACAAAATAAAGTACATGTCCCAAAGAAGAAGTATGGTTTTATGATGAAAAATAAATAATTATATCCGATAGCTTTAGCGACTTGACTATTTTTTCTGTACTTCAATTGCATAATTTATACTATCACAGTTTCTTATGAACATTATCATACCCCATAATCCTGAACCATTTAAGCTCACGCACAATTTGTGTTAAAAAAAACCCAGCTTATTATTTATATAACAAAACAATTCAGAGAACGATAAATTGCACAAAGGCTTTAAAGTACATGTTCCCAAATTTCTGCTGATCTTGTAGATAACATTAAAAAATGACTTGGGGTAAAAAGCTGAGTAGAGTGGAGTCATTGAGTGGAGTTTGTACATTTAATTTAAAGTTTCCAAGGAACTTTTGGACAATTTAAAATCACATGTCTTTAACAAAACCAACAGCTTAAAAACTTATGACTTTTCAACTTTATACACAACCATACCCCATGATAAATTAAATTAAAGTACAGGCTTGTTGACATTAGTGACAGCTGCTTTTTCAATAAAAATGGAACTCGTAAATTTACTTACCTTGTCATTTGTCATTTGCAAAATTTCTTTGTTATAAAACAATCTAATTGTGCACACAAGTACTCTGAAGTTGAGATAAAAATATCTGAGTTGTTTCGGTGACCAGGTCTTTCAACAATCTATTGGAATTCCCATAGGCACTGATTGCGCCCCGTTATTAGCAGACCTATTTTTGTATTAATATGAAGCAGAATTTGTGCAATGTTTTATGCGTGAAAGAAGAAAACACTTACTGTGGCCTTCAACTTGAAATTTATTGTCAGTTAACATTTGTTATTTCCATTCTTATGTCAATACGCTATATCCTTGTGAGCTTGAGATAAAAGATGCCACAGAGTCTGACACATTTGTTTCATATTTAGTTACTTTGCTTGAAAAAGACGTAAATGGTACATATAATCTAACAACCAAGCTCTATGATAAATGTGATGACTTTAACTTTTCTTTCGTCAACTTCCCTTATTTAAGCAGCAATATACCTTCATTACCTGCATACGGAGTTTATAAATCTCATTTTATTCGATACGCAAGAGCATGCTCTACGTATGAACGATTTCTAAACGAAGTAAATTATTGACAAATAAGTTGATGAAACAAGAATTTCAGCAGTCTCGTTTACAGTCATCATTTCCTAAGGTCTGTGGTCGATAGAATGACCTTGTCAGCAAATACTATACAATTATGGACTCTTTTGGTGTTGAATATGGTTTGTTATTCACCAGAAAAATATCCATATTGACCGAGGCGAAGCCGAGGTCAATATGGATATTTTTCTGGTGAATAACAAACCATATTCAACACCAAAAGAGTCCATAATTGTTTTATTATATAGTCGGGATTTGAATGAATAAGACATTGAAGGCTGCATGACGACACCATTTTCATTTGCGATCTTCCATTGTTGAAAATAAAAAAAATCTCCATATTACTGTTTGTAACCTCCGTGTTTTCCTTTCCGAGTTTCGCTATGTGTAATTCAGTCCAAATGTTAAAAAATAATCCTGAAAAAGGTTTGAATAATTGTTTTCCTGCTCAGATACGTAGCTCGTACCATTGTTTACAACGTTGTTTGATATTTTGATTGTGACGTCACAATGCCGTTGCACGCGCATTGACCCTCCGGTGAATACGGCCTAAAATCCGGTGAATATGTAGTGTTATGAACTGTTTGCGTTTGTATAGTTTCCAATTCTAGACAAAGAAAATGTACCCAGATTGCCTACAGTGAATTCTGAAAACGGTTATTTATGTGCTCCAATAAATCTCTACTTTCAAAAATTATAAATTCAAAATAGGTATTAAAACCTTTTCATGTGATTTCAAATTGAATTCCATGAAAATACTTAATTTTCTATCATATTTTTATTAGACCGTAAAGTTGCACAAAGAAAGTTGAAAGTGATTGTGACGTCATAATGGATTTAGCTCTGAAAAGTTATTCCAAAGTCATTTACTAGATCTTGACCTTAATGTGTAAATTTTACAGATTAAAGTGTACAAATTAAAAAATAAAAAGTGTCAACATGGCACTAATACGCTTCCGTAATTTCTCAAGATCAATTAAAACTAGTAATAGACTTATTGAAATAAATACAAGGTGTGATTGGCCATAAACAAAATTTCTACGTAAAAAAAAATCTCTCTGCATTCTTCACAGGTAAACGAACAAATTTACAATCTGGTTCAAAAAGGAACATGTTGACCTAAGTTCTTTATTGAGAAACAAAATTTATGTAGAACATCGCTAGTCAGGTCACAACAAAATGTTCGGCTTTGTTCCTTTTATAAAGAACATTTTAAACCTAAAAAGGTTATTTAACATTTAAAAAAGCAGAATTTATAAAAGTTAATTTACAATATGAAAAATATTTAAATATTTGCTTTCACAATGTTCTGTTTATATATTGACTTTAAATCAGTTAATGAAATGTTCCACACAATGTCACCGCCAGTGAACTTAAAATGTGTCGTGATGGTTCTGCCACATCTTTTTCATGTTTAGAAATGGCTTCTAACCTTAAAAAAAATGTCAGTAAAAAGCTGATCATCTTTTTAAACATCTCATATGTTTCTTTAAACAAACAAAACAAAACATACATGTACAATACAATCTATACTGATGCCCTTATAGTAGCACAATTTGATTGTTCTTTTTAACATTAGAAGAACGCGTCTATCGGCTGATTTTCGTATTTTCCAGAGCATTGATATTAACCTTACTATTTAAAGTAAAACGAATAAACTATGATACATGGTACCTATTAAGAAAAAAAAGTAAATGGAGTAAGGAACAGGATTATCAAGAAATACAAATCAGAAGCAGAACAAACAAATTATTTATACATCAGAGGTGGGAATTCAGTTTGTAGCATCCCCTAAAAACAGATCAAACTCAATGCATGCAAATGAGTGCTTAAAATATGCACTAATGCCCAGCCCTCCACTAGGTGGGGTCTCCATATCATATACATGAAAAGTTTTCAAGAGTAAACCTGTAAAAAAAGAGCAAGTTAGACACAAACTACAAACAAACAGACTTTCAATACAACATGTGTGAAGAAGCAAAGAGAACATATTATTGATCAAGTGTTATATTAGAAAGAGAAGTTTTATAGACCAAAGAGAGATAAATTTATTTCAAAACATACAATGATTTTTTGATTGATTGTATATTGTTTAAAGAGGAAACGATTTTTAATAAAGGATTTAGAAGTACTTGGACACAGATGGAAAGTTCATATTTTGTCCTTTTTTTGTATAATTTCATGACTTATATGTTGCTGTAGCATTTCATAGTAAAATATAATAGAAATTTTGATTTATCTGAAAGTTATTGAAACTGTGAATTTCCCGACATAATCTATCATATTTCAGTTCATTCGATATACACAGAACATGCTCAACGTATATCATCACAATTTCTGAAACGAGGTAAATTATTGACAAGTTTCAAGAATAAGATACAGTCTCTTTAAAGTGTCCTTTTGTAAGAAATAAAATTGATGTAACAATGACCAAAACAATTTATCATTGAGTCAAATGCTGACTGACGGTTTTCATACTTAATATTGTTAGTCCATTATTTTATTTCTCGATCATGACAAGGAGCACAAGGCGGGTGTGACCAGTTGGCAAGGGATGCTCAATCCTGAAAAGGCACCGATCCCACCCTGATCTTTGATACAAATTGCTCTTCTTCTAAATTGTATCGTTTTAAAGGAACTTTTGATTTGAATGACTTTTCGTTATTTCAATATATGTCATTAATGAAAAATATATATACAAAAAAATAAGACTCAAAAGAAATGACCAGTTAAGGGCCTCACGAGTTTGATTTAAATTTTCGTAACGCAAAAGAAAAGTATTAAAAATAAATAAATCCATTGAAACAAAATATAAGTGTAGCTGCCACGGAAGTCAACATTTCGTAACTTCTAATATCGATTTACTCCCTTTTCATGAAGTCTAAAAATAACCGTAAAGTCAAATTCAGCGAGTAAATTTTTCAAAGAAAATTGAAACAATTGAAAGAATTTATCATTAACACTCACTGAATTGTGAAGGATTTTTGTATTTACCGATCATGACAAGGAGCACAAGGCGACTGTTGATATTTTTGCAGGGCTTCATCTGAATTGTCAAAAGGATGGCTCAGGTTTTTGAGGTCCATTTTTGTTCTCTAATTTTGTGTTGTTTAATGTTTTGAGCTGGAATACTAGTACTGTTTGTTATCTCCATATATTTCAATATGAAAAAATATAGCTGTTTCAACACAAATTGATGTTGCGATTGCAATCTAGTGTTAATTCTTTAATGTCGATGTATCAAAATTCTTGAAAAATTGTTAGAAATAAAAATTTTTGAAATAATTGATTGATTGTCTTGTATTTGTTTCAAATATTTCAACCAATTAATTATTGATAGGAGACGTTCTACCATTAGATTCCAACTCTGTATTGTTATTTCAAAAAAGAAGAAATATCTAAGTAATGCATGTTCTTTCAATATTTCAGTTGTGCATTCGATCAGGAATATTCACTAAGACAGCTTATAATCTTTTAATAAAAATATATTTTGGCTTTTTCAGATTTTATAATATATTTGATATATTTTTTTACTTTAATAAAAAAGAGGCAGGGCAATTATTGTCAAACCTTACAAATAATTACAATGGAAAAGAAGAGTGAATATCCCCATCCAACAAGGAAAACCCGCAGTATGAACCTTTTCCTGATATGGAAATTACGAAAAAAATCTGTCGACAATTCAGGGGGTAAATAATGATCTAAAATGTACAATTAGTATGAAAAACGTCTATCATCTTTTGACTGAATGATGGAATGTATTTATTGACAAGGTCATAGTATCGGAAATAAAACGTACAAAATGACGACTTTAAAGAAACTGTTGATACTTTTGTTTTATAAACTTGTTTTTCGAAGGTTTAACTCTCTTCAGAAATTGCTTAACATGCTTTTGCGTACCGTACAAATTAAGGGATATAAACTCCGTATATACGAGGGGCGTTCAAAAATTACGCGGACTTGTTGCACTGATAAAATATTTGACGACATAATCGGGCTAAATGTCATACATAATATAAAAGCATCTTTACTTATATGGTCTTCAAAATTTCATATCAAAATGTTGTAAATTGGTAACAATTTTGAGTAATTTTCCAGAACATTTCATTAAGTCACGGAGCAGCATAATTTTCGACGTCACAGGCATTATACAAAAATATGTGATTGAGCTTTCATTTTCTCAACATTTTCCCCTATGAGTACCTGTACAGTTTGAGTTATCTTATCTACTCAACATCCAAAAACTATTTATTGTCAAGCTTAAAATCTATTAAATAAGTATAAAGAATTGATTTTTTGTTTAAAACCAAAAACTGCAGATATAGTGTGATATTAATGACCTTCAATCACGTTCTTTACAGTTCGGATAAAGTTTTCGTCGATAATCTTCTTTCCGTCCTCCCGTATAGCCTTTTTACAGAGGTTTAAAGGTCTAAAATTTCAATTTGCTATTTGTGGATGAATGTCACTAATACCCTAGTTTACTATATGTTTTATTATGCATATTTTGGATCTATGTTGGCGATATCGTATTACACATAATTATACAAATTGTGGTCCGCCGTCAATTCAGAAGACGTCATTTTCACAGTCGTTTTCCCCGGATTCGCATCAGAGAAAAATCACTATATTTCTGTTAGTACTTCAAATATCACGTCAGAAATCTAAATACATGATAATAGAACAATTTTGAGAAACATTTGAGAAAATTGTCAAAAAATATCGCAATTTATAGAAAATAAATGAGATAAATTTTGATCATTCCTCATGCTTTTGCTTCAAAGTTGTTGTTGTGCTACGTACCTCTCCATCAGCGATATCAACATACCGATAATTTTAGTAGAATTTTTTTAAAGTACAGAAATTTTGACCAAACTTTAAGATACATATTTGTGTGAAATTTCATAACTATATGACGTCTGTAAGATTAAATGATAGCACAGTCCGCGTAATTTTGGAACGCCCCTCCGTGTCATCAACAAAGTTTGATGTGAAAGTTCATATTTTGGAAATTACTAGTGTTCGTGTGCTTCAATAATACCTATCTCAATTATAAATGCTAGTTTCGTGGACAATGAGGTTCACGCAGTAAATATATTAAGCAAGGTTAAACCGGCCAAACCACACGCTTCGCATGCACGAGAATGCTGGAGAGTTCGCACCTTAGGTAACTTTCCCGTAGAATAATTCGCCCTTTTCGAATTAGAATATGCCATTCATTGGCAAATTGCGCTTTTAAATCCGCATATTGTATTCAATAGTCATTGGCAGTTCCGATTTTCCCTCTTATACATATACTTTTATATACAAACTAATTTTGATTCTATGGTACAACATTTTATAAAGAAGGAAGAACGTGCATTATATAGATACATTTACATGTAACTTAACAACTTGAATGAAAAACGTCATTCAACAACTACATGCAGGTCTAGCTTTTAAAAGATAGAACAGGTTTCACCGGCATTAGTTTTGTGCATCAAGGTTCACAAAATATTTTTTTTTAATTTTTGCAATCCAAATACCGTTTGATAGAGGTCTAAAGCAACGGCTTTTAATGTGTGTGTGGGGGAGGGGAGGGGTTCCAACAAAAAAAAATCTGCGGGTTACAGTGCTATGATACACGTGGACCATCAGATCTCTAATTTTACCCTGATAGATTTCTTCCGCATAAATACAGAACATGTCTCAAGTCCCAGTCATTTTGGGTTACATGCACCAAAATAGCCCATTTTTGTAACTGACAAAACTAAAAAAACGACCAAAAACAAGAGTGAAAGCTTGTGATTCGTGATTCTGTGACCTCATAATAGAGGGACGCGACGCGACGCAAAATCTCAACACTCCGTGAAATATTATATCTAACAAAACTCAACAAAAGAAGACGTAATCATCAAACAAAAAACATTAAAATTATGGAATAACGATCTTCTAATTTGGTCACAAACATCTGTTTTACCGGTGTAAAGACGAATAATGACCCCCGTCGAATAATAACCGGGGGTCATTTTTCAACGACAAAAAATGACCACCTACCCGTAGAAAAAAAAATCAAATTTTGTATAAAAAGGGGTCATTATTTTATCTGTTAGTCCTATAAAAAATTGACCCCCATTGAAAAATGACCCTCTTTAAAGTGAAAAGAGATTCTTTAATTGTCAACTAAATAAAATTTCTTTTTAATATTTCTCCTTATAGTGTTTGCTTAAAAAGAATGATATTCCACTTGTTTTTAGAAATCAAACCATGGAACAACCAGGTTCCAATACTCTTTAATAGAAAAATTGATTTTTCCTTCATTTCAACTTTTAACTTGTATAAGTTTGGCAATCCTATTTAAAAATGAAAGAGGAGGAAATTTTTAGCCCCCCCCCCCCTCCAAAAAAAATTACGTTTAATCAAAACAAACAAAAACTAAATGAAAAGCAAAAATATAAGTAAAACTCTATACCTTTCAATAATAAGGAAAGAGGCTTTAGATAAAATATTGAAATGAAGTTAAGCCTTCACACAAGTACAATCATATCATGATTTACTTCGCCATAATTAAAGCATACTTTAAATGTTGGTGGGGGTATACTTGAAAGTATTTTGGCAGAGTAACAGTGAAAATTAGTAGAATAGTAGATTTTTTAAAGTTTATTTTTAGTCCCTCCTTATAGAAAAATAAAGGTACGTTAGTTTTTTTTGTTGTTGTTGTTGCTTTTGTTGATAATCAACTTCCTCCTAAATGAGTAAGGGGATGGGGTGGGTATAACACCTAAAAATATCCTCTGTAAAGCTATGGGCTAGTGTTAAATACACATTCTAATGCAAAAACTATATACGTAGACATAACCTTTTGATTTAGCACACAGTATTCATTATATTTCTTATTTCTTGTTTTATTCCCCAATTTTACCCAGTTCTGAGTATATTTATCAGAATATTTAAGTATGAAAATCAAAACAAACATTTTCATGTTTGTAACGTCTTCTTTATATTGTATCATAATATGAAAAGTTAATTGAAGACCATTTCTTTTTATGTCCCTGTAATCGAAGATTCCAATTGATACCAATTACCATGCCACAGATACCCAACATGAACTTGGGATTAATTAAGATTCTCCCCGGTTTTAAGGTGTTAATTAATAGCCACAGGCAAGAATGTGTGAAGTCACAACGCCAGGTGTGTTCAGTAGACCGAAAAATTCACTGTACTTCACGATAAGCCAGATAAAATAGGGCTTGGGACTTTGAATATGCTTCGACATAAGCGGGGTATTCGAGATTACCGTGTTCGAGATATCAGGTGTTTTTAAAATCATATATATATATATATATATATATATATATATAGAGAGAGAGAGAGAGAGAGAGAGAGAGAGAGAGAGAGAGAGAGAAAACGGCCGGGACCGGAGACCGACTTTGACATAAGCGGGTATTTGAGATATCCCATGTTCGAGATATTGATATTTACTTGTATATAGTTTTATCGTGTCCGTCTGTATGTCTGTCTGTCTATCTGGCGGTCTGTTTCTCCGTGTAACTATGTCTTTCATATTCAATATGTGTACATTCCTTGTGACAATACCTTACTTTGGTTACCATAAAATTTGACCTTTTAACCTTTACCTTGGAGTTTGTCCCATTTTACACAAAAAATGTTTAATTAATTTGCTTTGGCTATAACTTTTAAACTGTAGATACTAGTACTCTCATACTTCACAAATGTTGTCCTTATTACATTAAACCTTTCATAAGAAATCATCAACTTTGACCCTGTGACCTTTGAGTTTGACCATCCTTTCAAACACTTATCCTTAGCCATTAATTTTGAACAAGTGGTGCTAGGGCTTTTCTATTTTGCAATTGTATTTCTTGTGAGAAAACCCTACTTTGGGTACCATCATATTTAGTTTGCCTTTAAGAAAAGTTTAATCTTCGCTATGTTGCCATAAGGGGGCATAGCTGTTTTACAAATACATCATTTATATAAGAGGAGTTGCGGATAACAGATGGATACCCCAAAGCCTAACAGACGGACAGACATCCCAATCACTATATACCCTCCCGCTTTTCAAGCGGAGAATAAAATGATATATGATACTTCTGATCTTTTCTGTCAGTACGATGATTCCCACCATCGAAAAACAATGTTTACCTAACCCTTTAGGCTCGATAAATCTTTACTCATTTAGATTCTGAATCATCGCATTGACGTTAAAATATAGCTATAATCGTATGTTATGAGATCAATAGATCATCAATTTATTCCAAATAAGCTCAGGTGAGCATTTTGGCCAAAAAGCTTCTTTATCTAATTTTTTTTGCCCCCTAAAATTTTCAGCTTTAATCAACAGGGAGTCATTTTTTACGGGGGTCATTTTTCTTCACGTGGGTTCTGCAAATTTTTAGGGTGGTGACACTTTTTCTACGGGCAAAAGGGTCACTTTTCTACGTCGAATAATGACCGGGGGTCATTCGATGGGGGTCATTATTCGTCTTTACATCGGCTTTCCTTACGCGCTGCCGGTAAATTCAGTTTGCAACCATTACCTCGGCATTAACGGTTGCAAATACCAAATTTAAAGATAGTAATTCCATAACAGAGAAGGTGAAAAAAAAATTCAGAATATGTTATCTTGGTGTTAAACGTGTAATATAACCTTTAAAAATATATACCAAGCCAGGTGAATTATTTAAGGAAAACGAGTTGGTAAAAGTCAGCCGATGTGATAATAATTATTTTTTGTCTTTTTGTTTTTCCTCATAATATTCACATGGATGGGTATATTTTTCTAAATTTTATATTACACTTTTAGTTCCAAGATACATGTAACATATTCTGAAATAAGTTTTCACCTGTAAACCTCTACTTGGTGTAATTTGTCTATATTTGTTTTTACATTGAAATATTCCTCTTTCATGTACTAGTATTTTCCAGGTCTATTTCGTTTTCCAGTTTTGAGGAGAAAAAATACAAATTAAGAATTATCCACTTATTTAACCTTGTGACATGAAATTAAGTCTCCTACAAAGAAAAAAAAATGTCTGTATCATCTGTCCTTAATTGGTTTCAATGAAGATCGATTAATTTGAAATATCAATTGTCTTAAGATAAATTGTATAGAATACGGTAGAGAAATCAAACGTTCATAGAAATACCACTACCAATCGAAAGTGAAGACATATTTGAAATAACCGAAGACTAAAAAATTGCATAGTAAATTTAGTGTAAACTCAGTATTTTAGAAATAACTATCTAATTTGTTGCGTATGCCGGGTATCCACGACAGTTAGAGAGGTTGGATAGTTTATGCATTTAGTAGTAATATCGGGAAATTAACATACTTAAATTTCAAAGTTATCACGGAGGAAACATTTGGAAATACACGACTCGCCATCACGACAACGCCCATTCCCAATTTTATTCTCTTTTGCAACTCTAAAGTTGCGTTCTCTTCTTTCATTAATTAAATTGCCTCCCAAAAACAAGACCAAAACCTATAAATCATTCATAACATAAGAATAGAGACTCTTTATAATAATTGTTATCTCCTGGCAGGAGTCAGATCTGATATACAATCCTGTTAGACAGAAATCCACAACATTCGATAAGATATTTCAAGAAAATGTCAGAGACTTAAGGACCACATTGTCACTGTGATAGGTGATGTTAAAATCAGATGTACGAGTTCTTCGATGCATAAATTACAACAACAGAAAAGTAAAATAAACAGACACCTTGCCAGCACAGAGAACTATGAACACAGATTAGATCAGTCAGCAAACAGACCCATCAGATTTCGTTTTGTCCCCCAGATAAAGGACACCCCTCATCTTACACAACACACCCTGTCTCGCTCTCTGGCCGGGGAAATCAACATTGAAATGTTATCAAACTGTATGAAACCCGAATCATCGAGAGAGGATAAAGGTAAAGTTAAACAGAATTTTGTTTTAAAACTAATGCGTACACCTGTATTGCATAGATCTTTCAGGTGAAAGTGATGTAGTTCACGTTTTCTGTATGTCATCAGATCAGGCGTGGGTTCTGTGATATGTACAAATACCTTATCTTGACAAAAACAGATGGTAACATACTACGTCATCTGACCGACAAAAAAATACGGTACCACGGAGTGCTCACAGTTACCATTACCAGTGATTTTATTCATACAGAAGAAATAAAACATTAGCCAAATCTCTAAAGATAATAGAACAAAGTCTACACTGATAAGATACCTGGTATATAAAGACAATACAGGTCAAAAATAGTTATCCCATTTACATTACAGAGAACCGTAATGGAGATGTTAAAGTTTCTGACTTGGACCTTAATGCTGTATTGGTAACAGAGAGTGCGGGAAACCATCGCTTCTCCTACAGACGTTGTCCACCAGGATTAAGTCTAGAACAACTAAGAATCTGTACAGACTCTTTGTCTCACATTCTGGTCAGCAATTATAATATCAAATCGATACAGATGATTGGCAAAGATGGACACTATTTATCACGGATAGAGACACCACAAACAGAGATACACAAGCCTCAGGGCCTGTGGTATGATGACAAAAATAATCTCTGGGTTGGATCAGGAAGCACCATCACAGTTAATGTATGCAGATACATCAAAAAGGCAGGACAATGTTACTGGTAATGGTAATAAGCTTATTAGCCATCATGAACATGAACACATACCCCCCACCTCCCCGACACGTATAATAATTTATTTAAAATTTCAGTATTTCAACATTTTGAATAATTGAAATTTTTTTAACTTTGGGAGTTGTTCTTTATATTCAATCTCAAAAAGACAAGATTTGAGGTAGGGGAATGGTTTGGGTCCTTATAGAATATTCAGACACCTTCAAATACTTTTCAAAGGCTGCAAACGTGACTTGTGGTATCAGAAAGAGATTAGTGGTCTGTTTTACTTACGATATCACATTGTAATAGAATATATTTCAATTAAAATCGGTATTATTATTTTGAAATACATTTGTTTAGAATAGATCAATATATGTTATGTATAACAGATGCATTATTTTAGAATTGATGAATAGATGTTATGCAAAAAAAACACATATTCTTGTATTAATTCCCAGAAAATAAGGGTAACATGGATTCGCGGCAGTTTGGGATGTCTTTACGTCTCCTACTAAATATTCTGCTCATTCTCGGACGTCCCCCAATTTTTATCGAAGACTGAATATTTGATCCGTACAAATCAACCACCTTTGTTTTGCATGTGACTCTGTTATCTACAATTACACCCGAAACACCAGAGTTCACGCTCGGTAGGGGGATTCCAAACACGGAATCTGAATAAGTGGTGCTCAAGTTTAATTCAAAAGTAATTTATATTGAAAACAACCACTAATGTAAATCAGCAGTAAAGACTTCATCATATTTTCAGCAAACTTTACGCTGTGACCTTGAAACTTTCAAATAGCCTTCTTGAAATTTTCAAGAAAAACCTGTTATTTTATTCCTCGACACCAGCATATAGAATGGAATCTTTGATTATGTATGTTGCAAATCTTTTTAACCCCTACGTTTTACGGAAGAAAATGCAGCTGAAACAATCCGTTTTTTTCCTTAAACTTCAATATGCCATAAGAGGAATTGAGGCGATTATTGTCATAATATTCGTAGTTGAAAAATGATCCAGACTTGTATCTCACCATTTTTCAAGTTAAAAGCTCCATTTTGTATTTCTTATAAATAATCATCGACTATTGACCTTAAAACTTTTTAATTACAAACAAAACTTTGCATGACCTTAAAACGAAGTATTTGAAACATAATCCTGCATCGTGTTCATATTCTTCTTCACCCTAGAACAGCATGTATAATCACGCTGGATACGTTATCACAGGTGACGTAAATATTGTTAATAATGTGGACCTTATTTACTTATCACTTATTTTAAATATAAATATAGGGAACCCAGATTTTTCAACTGGCGTCAGCATTTAAAGAAAAGAAAATTATGGATTCCAATGCAGATTACTCCAAGCGATGGACTAGATATGTAAAAGAAGACGTTGACACTTTATCAGAATAAACCAAATGCATAAGTTCCATGGTACAATCGCGTATTAAAAGATTATAGGGCAAAGTGTAAACCATCTATCGTTCTGTATTCCATAATCCAGAAGTGAAAAAAAGCTTGATAGATTCATGATCAGTACGTCAATATCTTTATAAGGCTCATTATATAAATTGTCTTTAGAAAAAAAAAATTGATACAATTCTACAAATGGTAATCCAACTTATGTTGATACATGTAGTTCCCTTTATACAGTTGTCATTCTTCAAAATCTTATGTCAGTAATGAATATTTTTTAACATTTCAAAGAACCAAATTAATTTTCAACTACTTTATATATATTGGGTTACGAAACTTCATAAAAATCCTTATGAACAAAGATGCATAGCGGGTTCGTTCCAGTAAATGTTCAACCAAGCCTCTTTCTTTACTCCTTACTAAGATATTAGCAATAATGAGAAACTTCAAGACTACTGTGAAGCAATATATTCATATATCTATATTGAAACCACAAGATTTTATCAAAATCAACAGCTTGAAGTCTTACGATTTTTTAACTTTATCCACAAGAATAACAAGAATATCACCGGTCTCATTTACAGTCATCATTTCGTAAGTTCTATAGTCCATACAATGACCTTGTCAGCAAATACAATTTAACAATACGTCAAATGCTGAATGATGTTTTTATACTTAATATTAGTCCTTTATTTATACACTGAATCGACCACGGATTTTTCCGTCAATTTCCAATCATGACAGTGCACACGGCGATTGCTCGGCAGGTGTTTCTCACTCCACCATAGCACCTGATCCCACCTCAGTTTTGAATATTTTTAATATCTTAAAGAACCAAATTGGAATTGAACCACCATACATGTATATACATTGGATTGCAAAACATCATAAGAATTTTTAGGAACAAAAATACATCCGGGGTTCCAGTAAATATTCAACCAATGCCTGCATCGGTTATTTTAAATAAATACTCATATGTTAGAACTGTTATATATGTAAAACTTTAGACTATTATATTTTGGAGATGCAGCAAGAAGGAAAAAAATCGATACTCAGTTCGTCATTTTACACACCGAGTTACCTGTCCTTAAAACACAACATCGTAGAATTCAATTATAAAAAATAAACATTTCAATAATTTAAATAGATGTAAGCATAAGTTATTTTCATGTCTGTAAATAAAGTTCTGTTTTGTATGGAAGATACAGACTTTTATACTCGGTTTAAATATATATTGGTTTCATAGATAAGTTCTGTTTTATTGGAAAGATACATATTCAAGTACTTGGTGTACCTGGTATTCCTTTTAAGGACCTTGGCAACGAAGCATTCCGGGTTTAGAAATTCCGTACTTGCATTTTCTCTTTTGTACACATGATTTAGAATTATCGTTCATGAATTGTTTCAACCGAGAGTGATCTCCCGTGATTCGAAATCTTTAGCGTTGCGGAGAGTAAAAATGTTTGTTTCCGGTTAAAAACAGGACACAGGCTACCAATTATTTTGCTATACATTCCTTTATAACATAAAAAATTACACCGGCTCAACTTACCTGAAACTTGGCACAGAGTAAGACCATTTTAAGTCCAAAAATTTACCAAGTTCTCAGGAACATTCATAGTCTGCAAGTCCTTTTATGGCATCGCAAATAACCCCTACCCTGCTTTTTTCACTTTCTCTTCGAGGAAAGGGTAAATATGGGCCTCTTTACACCCTTCCTACTACGCACTTAAAAGCAAAATTTCCCATTATTATCATTTTTACAATTTTTTTTCAGACCCACTCCTTTCCATTTATGCCCAAAAATAACCGCTTTCTACTCCATAAACACCCCAAAGAATTTTTAAGAAAAAACCTCTATTTTTAAACTGGAACTACTTGAGTGGTCAATGAAATAGGGGTAAAATTAGTAGTCTGTAACCTAATAAGGACACAAACCTTGTCTGATTTTGCTGAAATTTAAATGCTGGTGTCTTTGGTTTATTCAAAGTGGCCAATGAAGTTTCATTGAAATTGATGATCCCTTAACAGAGTTATGGCCCTTTAAATAATGTGCTGGAACACCTTAAATCAGAGGGTAAAATAAGCATTAGACGTACAGTTCTCAGATTTGAAATGCTCGCAACTCACATATCCAACAGTAATTTTCTTTTCTTATATTTTTGTTAACTAGATAAATATGTTCTACACAAATTTCAAGAAAAAAACTTAACCTATTACTTTAGTAAATATTTTTTTTTAAAATTTGAAAAAATACCTTCAAAAAGCATAAAATTCTTTAAAATATCAAAAATAAAAATACTTAGCACATTTAAATTTTAGTAAAACTAATATTAAAAAATTCTACAATGTTTAGGCTATGAAAAATCAGTATAAAAGCTAAGGAAAAGAGATTAATACCTTTGTTATAAGCAGATTATCCAACCTGGTCAATTCAGCCTCTGTCAGGAAGTGGTACTTACAACTCTAATTGGATTATCCCTGGTCACATTTAGACTTCTTTGATGGATATTTCTTGTAACAATATGCATGACTAGACAACAAATACCATAAATTCTATGAAAATTTGGATTTTATAATTCTGAATTTACAAAAAAGGGAATTTAAATATACATTTTACTTACATACATTCTTCAGGCTGCTGTAAAAAAGGGGAGGTAACTCTGCACTGTAAAGGTACCAAAGAACAAAACAATTAAAACGCATTTATACATACATTCAATTGTTTAACACAGAAAATACATACCATGCCTGTGTCACATATAATTAGTCCTGGAGTTGCTTGGAAGTTCACTATTAAGAACAGGAAAGGGGGAGGGGAGGGTAGAAAAGTTCTATTAAACTGGAGTACATAAGTTCTATCTGTCTTGTGGAGCACTATTTCTGCACAGAGTTTATCCAAATTCTCTAAAACACCTGTCATATGAAATGCATGAAATATGTCATATGAAATGTTGAGCACCTTACTGACCTCCCCTGTCTTGGACAATCACAGATCAGTGCCAGCAACCAGACAGCAGATGTCAAAAAATGATGATTTTGTCTGATATGCGACCACCGACAATGATGTCCAAGATTCCACAAGAGTAGAAAAAGGCAGTAGGACCAAACATCCCATATGAAATGTTGAGCACCTTACTGACCTCCCCTGTCTTGGACAATCACAGATCAGTGCCAGCAACCAGACAGCAGATGTTCACTTCCAAAAGCTGAAGGAAAAAAAGAAAGTTTTAGAGAGTATACATTAATAAGCAACAGATGATAATGAACAGATGAAAACAGTATATAAAAAAGAAAACAAACAAAAAATAATACAAACTATGAATCAGTTGATTGTATACCTTTAACTTGGCTGCTTTTGACTGCAATATTGATGACAGCTGTATCTTGTTTTCTGAATGCTCACTTTCTCTGCTTCTGGTACAAAAATTGTTCACTTCTGACTGGCAACTGGCCTGAATTTTTTAAGTCACCCATCCAGGCTTCAACTGCATGCATCCCCACAATCCGCTTAATATGAGCCACTAAAAAAATGAATTTAAAAGCATTTTAACATTTCACATTCATAATCAATAAAATATTGTGTCAAATTTATAAGTAATTTGGACAACTATAATTACAAACAGCAAGTAGCTCAAGTTTTGAGAAATTAGACATTTCTTTCCTACTAACAATAGTCTAATCTGAACAATCAAATGTTAAAAACATACCTTGGTTTTTGAACTCCATTTGACATTTAAGATAACAGGATAGGCGGGGAATGGGTTCTATGTTACCTACAACATTATATAAAGAATCAATATTCATATTGCATAAATTTTTGACACACATCAATTGCACACATTATGTCATACCCTTTGACAACCTGAGCAGGGGCCCCTCCCCCTTATTAATTTTTTAAATCCATTTAACTTCTCTAAAATGTAATTTTATCCATTTATTTTTTCAACAATTAGCATAATTAGTTCCAAATTATCCGAAAAGTGCCAATAAACTGATTAACATGAGTTTTGACCTTTGACCTGATAGGACACAGACTACCAATTATTTTGCTATACATTCCTTTATAACATAAAAAATATTTTAAAAAATTACACCGGCTGAACTTACCTGAAACTTGGCACAGAGTAAGACCATTTCAAGTCCAAAAATTTACCAAGTTCTCAGGAACATTCATAGTCTGCAAGTCCTTTTATGGCATCGCAAATAACCCCTACCCTGCTTTTTTCACTTTCTCTTCGAGGAAAGGGTAAATATGGGCCTCTTTACACCCTTCCTACTACGCACTTAAAAGCAAAATTTCCCATTATTATCATTTTTATATTTTTTTTCAGACCCTCTCCTTTCCATTTATGCCCAAAAATAACCGCTTTCTACTCCATAAACACCCCAAAGAATTTTAAAGAAAAAAGACCTCTATTTTTAAAATGGTACTACTTGCGATGTCAATGAAATAGGGGTAAAATTAGTAGCCTGTAACCAACAGCTGAAAAACATTCGGGATTGAAGTGATGTTGAAGTTTCATATCTATTACAGTTAAACGATGAAGCGATACCGTTCTGTCTCAACAGGTAGATATATATCAGAATCAAAAGAAAAGAAGAATCGACTGCTTTATAGAAAACAATGTTAGGAAGATTGTGAATGACCATTCTTATTCTTTGAGACCTGCAAGTCAGTGTGAAAATATTGAGTGTGTCAGTGAGCCAGTGCCATTATTAGAAGACGACGATGGAAATACTAGTATGTCACAAAATAATGGTACAGAAAATAGTAACAATTTATGTAGTGATGAATTGGAAGAAGAAGAGGGGGGTTATGACTATGGAATAGAGACAAATTGGGGGCAGGGTAGGCGGATTGTAGAGTTGGGGTTTCTTGTGGACGAACTCTGTGAAAGATGTTCAGTGTGCCATTCATCTATACCGTTAAACATTACAAATATAGTGCATGAGATACGTTATGGTTTAGGCAGCTTATTGACTATCAGATGTCAACTGTGTGATGGAATGGCAGTTGTGCCAACGGGCAAAAGACATAGTTCGCCAAAGGATTCGCAGTGGGGAAGAAAAACGTGGGATGTGAACACCAAGTTAGCTTTAGGTACAGTATAATGTATAACAATATTGTTCAAGAAATATAAAAAAAAATATCAATGTAGATGTTAGGTTGACATACCATGAAATCATATATTTTAAATACCATTAATGGCACAATATGTTTTATAAAAGTATTCAAGAATCTTTTTTCATACTTGTTTTGCAATTCATGTATGCTTCACAGTGGTATAGGAGAAAGGATAGTATCCAACCTATTGTCTACACTGAACATACCCCTTGTTCCAAAACAACACTCAAGAAAAGAGAGAGGGAAATAGGACAGGCTGTTGAGGAAATTGCTCATTCCAGCTGTTCTGATGCTGCTGTTAGAGAGAGAGAATTGACAGAGTAAGACAAATGGACAGTTGTAGAATATAGGAAGTTTCTGTTACACTTACAAGATATAAATTTGTACACTGTCTACCTTATTATACATTATTTTGTGCTTCAGAGAATCTCCTGTATCTGCATCATTTGATGGTGGTTGGCAAAAACGGGGATCAGGGAAATCTTAATTACAGTAGTCTTTCTGGTATTTTTTTGCAAAATAAATAACTTCATATTTATAATTTCACTCTATGATATATAACAATCTGTTTCTATATAAATATTTATTATTATAAAAGTAACGTAATCAGAAAAGTCGTATCAAGTCAAATTGACAGGGGCAAATGATCAGATTTAACAAGACACGAAGACCTGTTAATGAAATGTGATACAACTCTTCGGATCAAGTTACTGTTATAATGATAAATATATTGTATACCCTCTACAATTAGCAAACATTATAAAAGAAAATTTTTGTTAGCAATTATATATTTTTAATTCATTAAAGAAAGTATTTTTCCAGTGAACACTTTGATACGAAAGAAAAATAACGTATGAGAATAAATGTCGCAGCTCTTGCCGAAAAATACATAACCTGGCGCAGTGCGTAAGCGGGGTATGTAATTTTTTCTGCAATAGCTGCAACATTAATTCATGTACTAACAACCAAGGAAAGCAATTTATTATCTATTATTATGCTTCCTGTCAGTTTGTCTCTATATAACCCATACCCTCCTATTCTCGCATAGTGGTCTAAGGATTTATATAGCGTAAACATACTATGCCGAAATAGTGCACGGCATTATTTACTGAATAAAATTCTGCAATGCACACGCCTGGGATCGAACTCCCGACCATGTGATTGTCAGTCAGATGCATTATCGATTACGCCACAGAGACGATCACTGATTGCTGGAATTTTATCAAATATATAATCTTAATTTATACAATTTACACAAGAAGGAGAAAATAGACAAATATTCTTTTTGAAAACAGTTATATTACTCTAAGGAACCTTAGATTAATGTGTACAACAAAGTATCAAACTAATTACATACAGATCGTTAGATAAACTGATTTCACAGGGTCATTGAAACGCTTTTTTATATGACGCTTGATTGAAGGATGGAAAAGAAAATTATCAATGAGAATCGACGTGTCGTCTGCAATCAAATGTCTTACTAACAAAACAGAAAATAAAGATGAGTTGCTTTGGGACAGAAAATCCCTAGAGAAAATACTAGTAACCAAAATAACTAAGCATGCAACCAATTTTAGCATGAAGATTTTGAATGAGTTCTTGCAAGTGCGCTGTGTAAGCACCGATATTTTCAGGAAAAATTCAAATGGATTGCCGGATAAATAATTACAACAGTCAGCATAATAATAACAAAAGTGTTGCATTATGCATGTACTATGCCTAAATAGTAGGCAGGGTTTGACACATAGTGCACTCGCCTCCGGCTCGTGCACCATGTGTCAAACCCTGCCTACTATTTAGGCATAATACATGCATAATGCAACACTATTATATAATTATTACATACTTAGCAATAAATACAGGATTTTTGCAAATGCGATATGCCTGACGTCACAATAGCCGTATCAGCCCTGCAGGGCTGATATGGATTTGCGGGGCTGATATAGGTTATCAGCCCTGCAAACCCATATCAGCCCTGCAGGGCTGATATGGCTATTGTGACGTCAATAGAGTACAAAACAGTACTTATTATCATACACAATTTTTGGTGGGCTCATATTCTCTTAATTTTAACTTTTTGAAAATAAGGTTAATCTTAATTTATCTCAATTTACAAATACATGTAATAGATTATTTTTAAATTACGGATCAAACCCAAATCGTATGAGACAAAAGACCATGTACATGTATGTAAGAAGTCCATGCATGCTTATTTACTTACTTGCTTCTCAACTTAATATATGCTGTATTTTATTACTAAGTATGTAATAAACATATTAAAACATACCCTTTTCCACATCACAATGTGTATCAGCCCTCGACCAATATCAGCCCTCAGGCCTTCGACCCTCTGGCTGATATTGGTGTCTCGGGCTGATACAGGATGTGATATGGAAAAAGGTATGTATTATTCTCTATCTAAATGAAGTGTGTTCATGCTTCATTATAAATATATGCAAACATGAAGTATTGTAGTCATGTACCTCATGACTTTTCAAATATCAGATTAATTTGATATGTTTATATTATTTATATGATGACAAATCACACATTATATGATTTTGAATGATAATTAAAAATTGATTTCATTATATTTTTAAAGTCATGAGGTATTCGTGTTCATTATTTGAGTTCATGGGGAAAAAAATTGCATTCCTATTTGAGAAAACATTTGTGGAGAAATTTATATAAAAAATGTAAACATGTATGTGTGTTTTTTTTTCAAGTAGTATAAAATATCTGAGTATGTTTATAAAGTTTTCTAGCATTTTCAATAGTTAAAAAAAATGAAGTAATAATTAATTGAATCAGACATAATTTGTTTCTCTGTTATTCTTAGGGTTAATAGAATTTGATGGTCAATTTATATTTATATATATTTTTCAGGTCATGCTTCTTTCATTGGAAAGAAAACTGGGAATTGCATTGCGTTTTCAACTAGAAATAAATACTGTAGAAAGTGTGACCTTGCAACAAAGAGGGGATGCAGTGTTGAAGACCATGATTGTAGAAAGAATTGGGTAGTTCGAAGGCTATGGAAGCAGATATGTGCATTTCCATGTTAAAAAATCTGGAAAGAAATGATATAAGTGTTGGAACTATCATAATGGACAACGACTCAACAACGATATCCAGAGCCCGTGCAGAAGTAAAACCTGACCTACAAAAGCAATATGATAGAAATCACCTTCTCAAGGACTTTACCAATAAACTGTATGATCTCAGGAAAGCAAGGAATTTCAAGGAGCCCACACCAAAAACAATTGCACACTTATCGAAATGTTTTCGATACTGTGTATCACAACATCAGGAAGATGCGGATAAAATGAAGACAAATTTATTGGCACTAGGTAAACATGTATTTGGAGACCATTCTTATTGTGGTTCATGGTGTGAATATTTGCAGAACCCACTAAAGTACAAACCCAAAAACCTACCCTACAGCAGGTACCTTTGTGATGAAAATTTAAAGACTTCCGTTATGGATTTGCTGAATAAATACGCAAGTGAAGCTGATAAGTTAACCCATTTAGGTAGTTCTCAGCCTAACGAGAGTCTGAACAATACAGTTTCCAGCAAGGCACCTAAAGCCAACTTCTACTCTGGGTCACAGAGCAATGACTATCGAGTTGCAGCCGCCATTGCCCAAAAAAACCTGGGTTATGGATATGTTTCTGAAGTGAGTATTTTAAAATGAATCAAAATAGATCCACAATTACATGACCTTTTGCATTTTGTTTTTTTTTTCTTGAAAATTCCATTGAATATGTATATATTAATTACAGGTGTGTCAGTCTGTGATGTTATCTCCTGGAGAAATTACCAAAAAAGTTTCAAAGGATTATGACCAACAGAGAGAGAAGGCAAGAGAAAGAGAAAACACAGTTGAGTTCAAAAGGAGACACTACTGGCTTTTAAAACCCCTGTCCGTATGAAAATCCACTGTCTTTCTCTGTATCCTACAGCATTTTCACAGTAATCTACAGGATATCTACAGTATCCTACGGTATGCTAGCTCTGTATATACAGTAAATCTCTGTATGCCACTGTATGTATCCCCAGCATGCCACAGTTACATACAGTAGGCCCCGATACGCCTACAGTATGCCACTGTATGGCTACTGTTTCCTACAAACAACTACGGTAAACCACAGTATATGCCACAGTACGCCCCTGTATATGTTCATTGAAGCAAAAAGAAGAAGTTTACACACTCCCAGAGCACTGTACGGTTACCTAAGATGTGGGATTGTCAATTTAGTACACAGAGTTACTTACCTAAAAATTTTTGAAACATTATTTTAAACACATGGAAGTATTTTTTTTTTAAGTGTTAAGAGACTAATTGTGTTCTTTTATAACTCTGAAATAACTATGAAATATTAATATATTGTTGCTTCAAAGAATATTTATCTATCAATTTTTAAAATTAATTATTTAATTATTCTTTCAAATGGTTTGATTTATTACTTAATTTATTTATTTTGCAAACACCTATTTAATCCATAAAATACTTGGAGTGACTTTGAACTTAAAAAAAAAACATGACCGGGGTAATGCTGAATTTTGGAAAATTAAAGTTTTTAAAATTGATATA